>NW_027192890.1:0-291000 GCF_949987515.2 Delphinus delphis | reverse complement strand
GTACCAGGGTACGAAAACTGAGACATATTTGAACACGTCTCCCGATCACATGGTTGATCATACTCTAGGTTCCCCATGCAAGTTTTAGCTCAAGGAAGAATACCTTAAACCTGGGTAGTTAAAACCCGTGTAATGGGTACCATGTAATATGACTTCAAAGGGTCTTCTTTTGCTCACCGAACCTCTCCAATCCTTTCACTGCTGTGTTTATGCCCCTGTAAACATGCTTCATTCTCTTTCGGAGACATAGCAATCCATAGGTTTTAAGATACTTACTAGTCAGGTACATTCTTAGGCGTTTAATATGCGGTGTCGAGTCCATTTCGTTGAGCAAGCAGTAGCTCTTGTCTATTCCATATTTGGCTTAAGGAACTTTATCTGTGCTCATTTCGATCTCTGGTTTTATGCAGCACCCCAACTCACCTTTCCTCTTAAGCAAGCATAAGTTGGTTTTCTAAATTTGAGACCCTGTTCTGTTCTGTAATTCAGTTCCTGTGTAGCCAAGTTTACATTCCGTGTATTACTGATATCTTATGATGTTTCTTTTTCTGTGTGACTTATTTCAGTTAGAATCATCATACCTGAATCCACTCATTGTGCTGCTAAGGGCCTGATGACATAGATTTCATTGCTGAGTGATATTGCTTTGTAAGTAAATACCACAACTTCTTTATCCATTTTTCACTTTCTGCGATGTTGAACTTGTACTGTAAACGAGGTTCTTGTAAACAGAGCCGTTCCAAACTTTGGGGTGGCTGTGTCTTTTTGATTTTAATTTCCCTAAGCTATAGGACCATAAGTGGAAGTGCCCTAGGTTCTGTTGCTTTGTTTTTTAGATGTTTCAGGAAACACCATACACTTCTCCCGAGTGTCTGTTGGCAATTTACATCCCGCCCATCAGCATAACAAGGCTCCCAGTTCTCCATGGCCTGTCCTGCCTTTCTGGATTTTACACTTTTTTCAGATGGCCCTTTTGACCGGGGGGAAGTGAGACTTCATTGTAGTGCAGATTTCCTTTGCAAGCTTGCTTGGTTGGCCAAAAAGGGCGTATGCGTTTTTTCCTGAATATATTCCAGAAAAAACGCATACGCCCTTTTTGGCCAAGTGCATCATTGTGGACGTTCTGCCTCTTTTCCTATGCTTTCAATGCAATTCCAGTCTACCTCCTGAAATCGGTTTCCTGCAATTCTGCCCCGCTTTCAAGTCCTCTTGGCAGCCTTACTTCAGTCTATTTTTGGACGATAGCTGTCATTTATAACTCTGCAGGTTTGTGAATTACAGTGCCCCTGAGCTCCTTTCTTCAACTCGCTTTCTTGTTACCTGGCCGCAACACCGCAGGATGGCTTCAGGCCCTAATCTTGTTCTGGCACAGCATGCTGAGCCTTTGGTTAATTCCTCTTCCTGGTGGGAAATGAGAGTTAAATTTGCCAGTACAGACACCTCCAGCTAGTCTCTCATTGGTTTTCGCTATTCCTGTTCATCATCCGCAGAAATTGCAAACTGGACCAAACAGGAGGTTAAAGGGACTGACTCTCCAAGTCGGGAGAGTGTTAGTAAAGCGTCTGGAATGTTGCACCCGAGTACCAGGGTACGAAAACTGAGACATATTTGAACACGTCTCCCGATCACATGGTTGATCATACTCTAGGTTCCACATGCATGTTTTAGCTGAAGGAAGAATACCTTAAACCTGCAGATTTGAGACCCGTGGAATGGGTACCATGCAATATGACTTCAAAGGGTCTTCATTTGCTCACCGAACCTCTCCAATCCTATCACTGCTGCGTTTATGCCCCTGTACACATGCTTGATTCCCTTTTGGAGACATAGCAATCCATAGGTTTTAAGATACTTACTAGTCAGGTACATTCTTAGGCGTTTAATATGGGGTGTTGAGTCCATTTCGTTGAGCAAGGAGTAGCTCTTGTCTATTCCATATTTGGCTTAAGGAACTTTATCTGTGCTCATTTCAATCTCTGGTTTTATGCAGCACCCCAACTCACCTTTCCCCTTAAGCAAGCATAAGTTGGTTTTCTAAATTTGAGACCCTGTTCTGTTCTGTAATTCAGTTCCTGTGTAGCCAAGTTTACATTCCGTGTATTACTGATATCTTATGATGTTTCTTTTTCTGTGTGACTTATTTCAGTTAGAATCATCGTACCTGAATCCACTCATTATGCTGCCACGGGCCTGACGACATAGATTTCATTGCTGAGTGATACTGCATTGTACGTAAGTACCACAAGTTCTTTATCCATTTTTCACTTTCTGTGATATTGAACTTGTACGGTAAACGAGGTTCTTGTAAACAGAGGCGTCCCAAACTTTGGGGTGGCTGTGTCTTTTTGATTTTAATTTCCCTAAGCTATAGGACCATAAGTGGAAGTGCCCTAGGCTCTGTTGCTTTGTTTTTTAGATGTTTCAGGAAACACCATACACTTCTCCTGAGTGTCTGTTGGCAATTTACATCCCGCCCATCAGCATAACAAGGCTCCCAGTTCTCCATGGCCTGTCCTGCCTTTCTGGATTTTACACTTTTTTCAGATGGCCCTTTTGACCGGGGGGAAGTGAGACTTCATTGTAGTGCAGATTTCCTTTGCAAGCTTGCTTGGTTGACCAAAAAGGGCGTATGCGTTTTTTCCTGAATATATTCAGGAAAAAACGCATACGCCCTTTTTGGCCAAGTGCATCATTGTGGACGTTCTGCCTCTTTTCCTATGCTTTCAATGCAATTCCAGTCTACCTCCTGAAATCGGTTTCCTGCAATTCTGCCCCGCTTTCAAGTCCTCTTGGCAGCCTTACTTCAGTCTATTTTTGGACGATAGCTGTCATTTATAACTCTGCAGGTTTGTGAATTACAGTGCCCCTGAGCTCCTTTCTTCAACTCGCTTTCTTGTGAGCTGGCCGCAACACCGCAGGATGGCTTCAGGCCCTAATCTGGTTCCGGCTCGGCACGCTGAGCCTTTGGTTATTTCCTCTTCCTCGTGGGAAATGAGAGTTAAATTTGCCCATCCAGACACCTCCAGCTAGTCTCTCATTGGTTCTCCCTATTCCTGTTCATCTTCCGCAGAAATTGCAAACTGGGCCAAATAGGAGGTTAAAGGCACTGACTCTCCAAGTGGGGAGAGTGTTAGTAAAGCGTCTGGAATGTTGCACCCGAGTACCAGGGGACTAAAACTGAGGCATATTTGAACACGTCTCCCGTTCACACGGTTGATCATACTCTGGGTTCCACATGCATGTTTTAGCTGAAGGAAGAATACCTTAAACCTTGAGGGTTGAGACCCGTGTAATGGGTACCATGCAATATGACTTCAAAGGGTCTTCATTTGCTCACCGAACCTCTCCAATCCTATCACTGCTGCGTTTATGCCCCTGTACACATGCTTGATTCTCTTTGGGAGACATAGCAATCCATAGGTTTTACGATACTTACTAGTCAGGTACATTCTTAGGCGTTTAATATGCGGTGTTGAGTCCATTTCGTTGAGCAAGGAGTAGCTCTTGTCTATTCCATATTTGGCTTAAGGAACTTTATCTGTGCTCATTTCAATCTCTGGTTTTATGCAGCACCCCAACTCACCTTTCCCCTTAAGCAAGCATAAGTTGGTTTTCTAAATTTGAGACCCTGTTCTGTTCTGTAATTCAGTTCCTGTGTAGCCAAGTTTACATTCCGTGTATTACTGATATCTTATGATGTTTCTTTTTCTGTGTGACTTATTTCAGTTAGAATCATCATACCTGAATCCACTCATTGTGCTGCTAAGGGCCTGATGACACAGATTTCATTGCTGAGTGATATTGTTTTGTAAGTAAATACCACAACTTCTTTATCCATTTTTCACTTTCTGCGATGTTGAACTTGTACTGTAAACGAGGTTCTTGTAAACAGAGCCGTTCCAAACTTTGAGGTGGCTGTGTCTTTTTGATTTTAATTTCCCTAAGCTATAGGACCATAAGTGGAAGTGCCCTAGGTTCTGTTGCTTTGTTTTTTAGATGTTTCAGGAAACACCATACACTTCTCCCGAGTGTCTGTTGGCAATTTACATCCCGCCCATCAGCATAACATGGCTCCCAGTTCTCCATGGCCTGTCCTGCCTTTCTGGATTTTACACTTTTTTCAGATGGCCCTTTTGACCGGGGGAAGTGAGACTTCATTGTAGTGCAGATTTCCTTTGCAAGCTTGCTTGGTTGGCCAAAAAGGGCATATGCGTTTTTTCCTGAATATATTCAGGAAAAAACGCATACGCCCTTTTTGGCCAAGTGCATCATTGTGGACGTTCTGCCTCTTTTCCTATGCTTTCAATGCAATTCCAGTCTACCTCCTGAAATCGGTTTCCTGCAATTCTGCCCCGCTTTCAAGTCCTCTTGGCAGCCTTACTTCAGTCTATTTTTGGACGATAGCTGTCATTTATAACTCTGCAGGTTTGTGAATTACAGTGCCCCTGAGCTCCTTTCCTCAACTCGCTTTCTTGTGAGCTGGCCGCAACACCGCAGGATGGATTCAGGCCCTAATCTGGTTCCGGCACGGCACGCTGAGCCTTTGGTTATTTACTCTTCCTGGTGGGAAATGAGAGTTAAATCTGCCCGTCCAGACACCTCCAGCTAGTCTCTCATTGGTTCTCGCTATTCCTGTTCATCTTCCGCAGAAATTGCAAACTGGGCCAAACAGGAGGTTAAAGGCGCTGACTCTCCAAGTGGGGAGAGTGTTAGTAAAGCGTCTGGAATGTTGCACCCGAGTAACAGGGTACGAAAACTGAGACATATTTGAACACGTCTCCCGTTCACACGGTTGATCATACTCTGGGTTCCACATGCATGTTTTAGCTGAAGGAAGAATACCTTAAACCTGGGTAGTTGAAACCCGTGGAATGGGTACCATGCAATATGACTTCAAAGGGTCTTCATTTGCTCACCGAACCTCTCCAATCCTATCACTGCTGCGTTTATGCCCCTGTACACATGCTTGATTCTCTTTCGGAGACATAGCAATCCATAGGTTTTAAGATACTTACTAGTCAGGTACATTCTTAGGCGTTTAATATGGGGTTTTGAGTGCATTTCGTTGAGCAAGGAGTAGCTCTTGTCTATTCCATATTTGGCTTAAGGAACTTTATCTGTGCTCATTTCAATCTCTGGTATTATGCAGCACCCCAACTCACCTTTCCCCTTAAGCAAGCATAAGTTGGTTTTCTAAATTTGAGACCCTGTTCTGTTTTGGAATGCAGTTCCTGTGTAGCCAAGTTTACATTCCGTGTATTAGTGATATCTTATGATGTTTCTTTTTCTGTGTGACTTATTTCAGTTAGAATCATTATACCTGAATCCACTCATTGTGCTGCTAAGGGCCTGATGACATAGATTTCATTGCTGAGTGATACTGCATTGTACGTAAGTACCACAAGTTCTTTATCCATTTTTCACTTTCTGTGATATTGAACTTGTACGGTAAACGAGGTTCTTGTAAACAGAGGCGTCCCAAACTTTGGGGTGGCTGTGTCTTTTTGATTTTAATTTCCCTAACTTATAGGACCATAAGTGGAAGTGCCCTAGGCTCTGTTGCTTTGTTTTTTAGATGTTTCAGGAAACACCATACACTTCTCCAGAGTGGCTGTTGGCAATTTACATCCCGCCCATCAGCATAAGAAGGCTCCCAGTTCTCCATGGCCTGTCGTGCCTTTATGGATTCTACACTTTTTTCAGATGGCCCTTTTGACCAGGTGGAAGTGAGACTTCATTGTAGTGCAGATTTCCTTTGCAAGCTTGCTTGGTTGGCCAAAAAGGGCGTATGCGTTTTTTCCTGAATATATTCAGGAAAAAAAGCATACGCCCTTTTTGGCCAAGTGCATCATTGTCGAGGTTCTGACTCTCTTCATATGTTTTCAATGCAATTCCAGTCTACCTCCTGAAATCGGTTTCCTGCAATTCTGCCTTGCTTTCAATGCCTCTTCATAGCCTTACCTCAATATATTTTTTGAAAATAGTTGGCCTTTATAACTCTGCAGGTTTTTGAATTGCATTGGCCCTTAGCTCCATTTTTTAGCTCTTATTTTTGTGGTCTTGCCCCGTAACCACAGGATTCCTTGAAGCCCTATTTTTCTTCTGGGTCACCTTGCTGTGCCTTTGGTTAATTCTTCTTACTGATGTATATTAGAGTGACATGTGCCCATTGAAACCGCTACAGCTAGTTTCTCACTGGTTCCTCCTATTCCCATTCATCCTCTTCACTAACTGCAGACTGTGCGATACCAGAACTTAAAGGCATTGACTCCATGTGGGGATGTTGTTAGTAAAGCGGCTGGAATGTCGATCCGGAGCCCCAGGAGAGGAAAAATGAGGTGCGTTTTAGAAACCTTTCCCGATCATATGGTATACAGGTCGCTGGGTTTCCCAAGCATGGTTTAGCTGTAGGAAGATTCCCTTCAACCTGGAGTGTTGGGACCCTTGGAATGAGTAGCATGAAGTATTGCATTAAACTTTCGGCAGTTGCTCACCAAAGCTCACCAATCCTGTCAGCCCCAAGTGTCCAGCCTTATGTCTTATCCAGCTGTGGGTTTATATGTGGTCAATCCAGGTTGCATCACAGCCCCTGAGCGAATTTTGTAAGAATTTTTCTCTCTTTCATTGTTTCAGCGTTTTGTTTTTAAAATTTATTTCTATAATGGGGTTTAGCTCATCTTCACTGCTGTGTTTGTGCCGCTCTGCACACACTTGATTCCCTTATGGAGATATATCAATACATGGGTTTTAAGATTCTTATTACTCAGATATATTTCTCTGCGGTGTATAGGGTGTGTTGAGGCCAGTTCATTGAGCAAGGTGTAGATCTTGTCTAATACCTATTTGGTTTATTGAACGGTATCTGTGCTAATTTCAAACTCTGGTTTTATGCATCACCCCACCTCTCCTTTCCCCTTAAGCTGACATAAGTGTGTTTTCTAAATGTGAGACACTGTTCTGTTCTGTAATTCATTTCTTGTGCAGCCATATTTACCCTCCCTCTATAAGTGATATCTTATGATATGTTTCTTTTTCTGTTTGACTTATTTCAAGTAGTATTATCGGACCTAAATCCACTCTTTATCCTTCTACTAGCCTTATTACATTGATTTCATGGTGAAGAGATATTCCATTGTACATAAGTACCACATCTTCTTTATCCATTGTTCTCTTTCCTGGGATATTTAAGGTGTACTGAAGTTGAGGTTCTTGTAAACAGAGCAGCCCTAAACTGTGGTGTGCTTGTGTCTTGTTGATTTTTAGACTTCCCTAGATATACTCCCATGATTGGAAGTGTCCTATGCTCTGTAGCTCTGTTTTTTAGATGATTTAGGAACCACCATACACTTCTCCAGAGTGGCTCTCGGCAGTTCACACACTGCCCATCAGCGTATAAAGGCTCCCTGTTCTCCATGGCCTGTCCTGCATTTCTGGTTTTTACAATTTTTTAGGATGGCCCTTTTGACCGGTGGGAAGTGAGACTTCTTTGTTGTGCACATTTGCATTGCTTGCTTGCTTCGTTGCCCATAAAGTGCGTATGCGTTTTTTCCTGGATATAATCAGGAAAAAACGCATACGCCCTTTTGGGCCAACTGCATCATTGTCGAAATTCTGCCGCTTTTCATGTGCGTTAAAGACGAGTCCAATCTATCTCTTGAAATCTGTTTCTTGCAATTCTGTCTTGCATTCAGATCCTCTTCTTTGCCTTACCTCAACATATTTTTGGACGTTAGTTTTCATTTATAACTCTGCAGGTTTGTGAATTGCAGTGACCCTGAGCTCCATTTTTTAAGTTGCTCTTTTGTGAGCTGGCCTCAAACCCGCAGGATTGCTTCAGGCCCTATTTTGGCTCCGGCGAGGCAGGCTTAGCCTTTCTTTAATTCTTATTCTTAATGGGAAATTAGAGTGATATGTGCCCGTCCAAACCCCTACAACTCTTCTCTCATTGGTTCCCCCTCTTCCCGTTCATCCTCCTCACAATTTGCAAAATGTGTGAAACAGAAGTTTAAATGTGCTGATTCTCCAAGTGGGGAGATTCTAAGTAGCGTGGCTGGAATGGTGAACAGGAGCACCAGGAGAGGATAAATGAGGTGCATTTTAGACACATCTCCCGATCACATGGTGTACAGTCCTCTGGGTTTTCCATGCATGTTTTAGCTGTAGGAAGATCCCTTGAACCTGCAGATTTGGGACCCATTGAATGGGTACCAGGTAGTATTACTTTAAAGGGTGTGCATTTCCTCACCCAACCTCACATTTCTCTTAGCGCAAACAGTTTCCAGCCTTATGTCTCATCCTGCTGTGGGTCTAGATGTGTTCAATCCATGTTGCATCACCGTCCCTGAGGAAAAGTTGTAAGAGGTTTTCTCTGTCTCTCTGTCGTTTATTTTTTTCAATTTATTACTATATTGGTTACAGCTGATTTTCAAAGCTCTGTTTCTTGCTGCTGTACATCCACTTGATTCACGTACAGAGAGACATCAATAAATTCTTTTTCAGATTCTTACCAGTCGTATATATTCTTTTCCGGTGACTTGAGTGTGCTGAGTGCAGTTCTTTTAGCTACCGTGTAGGCCTTGTTGATTATCAGTTTGGTATTTGGAATGGTATCTTTGCTAATTTCAACCTCCTGGATGATGCCTCACCCCTCCCCACCTTTCCCGTTTAGCAGCCTTATGCGTGTTTTCTACATATTTGACTATGTTTTTGTTTTGTAATTTATTTCATGTGTAGCCATTTTGGATTCCACCTTTAAGTGATATCTTATGATATGTGTCTTTTTCTTTTTGAATTCTGTCACTTAGAATGATCATACGTAACTCCTCCGGAGTTGTTACAACTGGCCATATTTCATTGATTTCCAGGCTGAATAATATTCCACTCTACCTAAGTACCACATCTCTATCCATTTTTTCCCTCCAGAGACATTTAAGTTATATCCTAGTCGAGGATCTTTTAAACAGAGAGGGGGTAAACATTGGGGTGCCTGTGTCCTCTCGATTTTTGTTTTTCCCAAGATATACGCCCATGAGTGCAAGTGCCCTATGCTCTGTAGCTCATTTTTTAGATGCTTTAGTAAACACAATACACTTCTCCAGAATGGCCGTTGGCAATATACATTTCCACTATAAGTCTCACAGGGCTCCCTCTTCTCGTTGCCCTGTCCTGCATTTCTGTTGTTTACGCTTTATGAGGATGGCTCTTCTGACTGATGCGAAGTGATATCTTTTGTAGTATTGACTTCCAGTGCCCACCTGTTTGGTTGGCTAAAAAAGTGTATGCCCTTTTCTTGAATATATACAGAAAAGAACGCATACACCCTTTTTGGCCAACTGCAATGTTGGCAATGTTCAGCTCCTTTTCTTGTGCTTAATGGCGAGTCCTTTCTACCTCCTCAAATCCCTTTCCTGCCATTCTCCCTTGCTTACAAGTCCTTTTCTCTGACTTTCCTCAAGACATTTTTCAGTGATGGATATTTTCAACTCTGCAGTTTTGTGAATTTTACTGCCCCTGAGTTCCATTGTTCAACTCGTGTTTATGGGAACTGGCCACAAAGCAGCGGGATTTCCTCAAGCCCTATACTGTTTCCATGGGCAACCCTAGCCTTTGGTCAATTCGTCTTCCTGATTGGAAATTAGAGTGACATGTGCCTGTCTGAACACCTAGGACTTGTCTCTCATTGTTCCTCATCCTTCCGCTTCATCCTCTGGACAAATTCCAAACTGTACGCAACAGGATGTTGACAGTGCTGACATCTCCAAGTGGGGAGACTGTTAGTAAAGATTCTGGAGGGGTGAACCCGAGCACCAGGAGATGAGGAGATGAGATGCCTTTTCCAAACTCTTCCCGATCAGACGGTATACCATCCTCTGGGTGTGACAGACATGTTTTAGCAGTAGGAAGAGTCCCATTCATGTAAGGAGAACACCAGGGCTTTTTCAAAATCAGTGTCTCCCCGAAACCCAAACTGGGGAATTTTTTAAGCTACAGCTACACATATGTTCATTAAGGGCCTTGGGAAGTAGGCAGAGTCCAAACTTTAGATGATTGAAGTCTTCAGGGTCAGAAGCACTCACCACCAGCTTCCCTTAGGCTACACTTTAACTGTCATTGATAGATGATGTCAATAAAAATATCTATTCTTTTTCAGATTATTTCCCCTTATAGGTTATTGCAAAATGTTGAGTGTAGTTCCCTGTGCTATACAGTAGTTCCTTGTTGATGATCTATTTTATACATAGCAGTGTGTATGTGTTCATTCCAAACTGTTAATTTATCCCTCCTCCCACCTTTCCCCTTTGGTAATAATAAATTATAAGATTTTATACTTCTCAGAAATGGGGGAGCTGAAAGAGAGGTATCATTTTCAATGGAAAAGCATTTAAAACAAGATTGAAGGTTTAACCAAGATTATTAGCTGTACATCCTTGGAAAGAAATCACTTCGTTTCTCTAATATTGACCTGACAAATAAGACAAACCTTTTCACTGAACTTGCTTATAAAAAGTGATGGAAATATCAAATGGAAGTGTTAAAAACATCTTATTTTACCCGAGCCTTATACACTGTTCTATGTTAACTACAGTTTGGCTCACACATCTGTTCATTGAGGTTACAATAGTCTCAATTTCTGTTACTGATCCTCCAGAGTGGACCCCAACAAGTGTCCCCCTGCCCAGTGTCATTGGGGCCAACAGATCGAGACTGAGTTTGGTTCACAAGCAAAGGAAACTTTATATTTTGATCAGAGAATGGAGAGGTGAGAGCATGCACTACCCCGTGGGCTGTGGGCTGGGCTGCTGTGTAGAGATCCTGTCAGAGTCAGTGGGAGGGAGGGAGGCGGCGGAGCTCTCGAGGGCCGGGTTGGCTGTAGCTCAGGCTCTATATCGTGGAGTCTGCACTGGGCCCCAGGAGCTGAGGTGTCGACCCAGCCATTCTGCACTAGGAAATCTGGTCTGAAGTGCCGGGTGTGGAACCTCTGCATGCGGGACCCTAGGAGCACGTGAAATTAGACAAAGCACAAAGGATAAAAAAGGTTAGACTTGACTTTATTGCCCAGATTCTATTTTTATCTCCCAGGGATTTTTAATGGGCTTTGCTGGGGACAAACCCCTCCTCTGCCTTTTGTCCCGTTCCTCATTCTTGGAGTGCTGAGGGTGCAGACCCTTCTTCTGTAACTGCTGAGTGCTGAGTTGGGAGCCCTCATACCCTGGGGCGAGGGTCAGAGCTTCTCCCCAGCAGCCTCCCGGTGACGTTGATTGTCCCCAGGACCCCTGCCTCCCTGCTCGTCCACCTGAGCACCAGCATTGGAAGTGTTATAGATTCTAATGACCTTTAAGGGTCCAGGAAAGAGATGTGCAGAGACGCTGTGGGGGCTGGTTTCACCCCGCCCCACATTTGTTCGGCCACCTTAGGCTGACCGTCTCTGCCAGCCTAGATGCTCTGACCAGTAGTCTGCGCTTTCTTCAATTAGGCCCCTGAATTAACGTACAAACAGCACCAGGTGTCAGAGCCCTGCCCACTCAACTCCCAGACAGTCCAGGGTCAGTGGTGACCAAGGACCATGATGGCTACTGAGTCAACAGCCTTTTGAAGTAAACAGGAGTCCAGCCGGTCTTATTGGCCACCATCATCACGGTGTCTGTAGGCTTTTCTATGGTGACAGTGTGGTATACTGTTCCCCCGCCAAGATTATTAGCTCCCCTCTGGGTGCAGTAAGTCCTGCAAGCAGTAGTCTACTCTTTTGGGACACACTCTTGTTGTTTTATGAGAGAAACTCCAGGTCAAGTGATGTTCACACGAGTCGTCATGGTGCCCTGTTGCCCCCGGTTATCTCTCTGGATGTTGGAGTTGGAGGGCCTCCTCACTCGAGGTCGGTGTGCCCACGGAGCGAACCCTGCAACTTCAGGGCATGGTTGGTGGTTAGGATCACCACGTGGGGTCCTTTTCCCTTAGGAGGGAGGTGGCCTTTTGGGCTGCTGATTTCCAGGTTTTTAGATACCGCCAGTATCTTGGCCAGATGTGGCAGTGGGCCAAGCCCCTTAGTGACCGTAGTTTATCCTACCTGGATGGCATTCTTGCATTGTTCCATTTCAAGTGGTCCCAGTTTTTGCACTAATTCTCCAATGGCGATTCACCTTTCACCGGGAATGTAAAGGTCAAAGGGTTTAGCTAAATTAGGGAGTTCCAGGGCAAGGGTCTGAATTGACTGCTCTTTCCATTCTTGAAAGGCCACTTCTGGATTCTATTCAAAAGGATCATCATCTTTTCCTTTCAGTGTTTCATATAGAGGCCCAGCTAGTAGACTGTGGTTAGGGATCCAGAAGCAGCAAACCCTGGCCTCCCCAGGAACCCCTAAGCTGTCTTCTAGTTTTAGAAAGGGGTAAGGCTGAAAATGGTTTCTTCCCTTTCCTGGGATGGGCTTCTCTGACCTTCTGTGAGAATGAAGCCCAGGCAGGTCACCGCAGTCTGTGATATTTGAGCTTTTTCTTGGACAACTTCTATCCTTTATTGGCTTGGTAGTTCAGAGGCCTCCTTAGTAGGGCTGGTGATCAGAATGTCGTCTGCATATTGAAGGAGGGTTTCCTTTTCCAGAGGTAGAACTTTTAGGTCTTTAGCTAAGCTTTCCCCAAAGATGGTGTGGGAATTTTTGCACCCTTGGGGCCAGACGGCCCGGAAGTATTGTTTTAGTTGTATGTGGAGTCCTGCCACTCACAAGCCAAAATTTCTTGTGACTCTGGGACTAATGGAATACAAAAGAAGGCATCATTGAAGACTAATACAGAATACCATGTCCTGGTGGTTGGTAGAATGACCAGCAGGGTGTAGGAATTAGGAGCAACTGGAGGTATATCCTCGGTGGCTTCACTGACTGTCCTGACATCCTTTACCAGGTCCCCAGCAGCCCATGGGGCTCTCGTGGTCAGACCAATCCCAGAATATGGAGCTCACCTGGGCAGGTACCCCACCCCCACCCCAGCCCACGGGGCTCTCGTGGTCAGGCCCCTCCCAGGATACAGAGCTACCCTTGCAGGTACCGTGGCAGGGCTGGGCACACAGGAACCGTGCACATAGCCCTCATTGCAGAGCACCCCCAGCTCACCTGTCGCTCAGAGCTGACACAGAGCACCTCAGAGCAGGACTTGAACTAACAAACAGCAGCTGCGACAGGTCTGTGACCCTGGGCATCACTCCGTGAGGCCTCCCTCCACCTGGTCTTCCAGAGACTTCCACTGCACCCGGGGCACCAGGCCTCTGTCTCCAACCACCACCCACCCCTCCTCTGCCTGACTCCTGGGTTCCTCTCATTAGGAGAGGGTTTTCTTGAAGTTGTCTCCCACTCATGGGCCAGATAAAATGATTAGAAAACAAGCCAAAGCTGCAGCCCCTTGTCTATCCTGACTCTCAGGAGCCCACACCTGTTCCTTGGACCTGGCCGGTTCAGCAAGTTCCATTTTCTGCAACTGTGAGCCCCTGAGGGGTGATGATTGGCTGACCTGGGCAGCCTTACCATGCCGGCCAGCCCTCCCCAGGTGTGCCTGGGTTGAGATCAATATAAATACCACTCCAGGCAGCAAGAGCCCCTGCAGCCGTGCCTGACGCCATTTTCTCTGCCCTGTCAGTAGTCTCGGGGCTGGGCTGGTGGGAGGGAGTGAGAGGCCACGGCTTTGTGGGTGGCCCAGTGTGAGTGGGGCTCTGCTGGACTTTCTGCAGCAGTTGCCAGACTGCCACCTGCTAAAGAAGAGGATGTGTCACCCATACCTGCTGCTGGAATTTCTCCCTGGGCAGAGGTGAGGAAGGAAAAAAGCAGTGGGGGCAGGGACAGGACGGGTATCTCAGGCAGGGAAATGGAAATCTTCCAGAAGAGCACCCAGGGCCAGGACCATCCTGGCTGGCCTGCAGGCACCAAGTCGGCCGGCATGCTGTCACTCGTGTGGCTCTATGGCCCTTCCTCTAGGCTTTCAAGTCCTTGTATATATTCAGGTGTTTTACCTGGGATGGGTGGGAATAGTTCAGCAGCAACTGGCCTGGGGCTCAGCTCACGTTTACTCACAGATGCCTTGGCACGGTGCCCCAGCTTTGCAATGAGGACGCTTGTTGCGTGGGGGCTGCTGGCTGAATGGGAGACGATTCCCCACCACTGACCAACTTCAGAATTGTTTACAACTGGAGCAAGTGCCCTGATACGGTTTTCCTCTGTGTAACTGGTGGGTTCTGTGTTTTTTTTCTCTTTTTCGTTTTTGGTTCAAGGTAGATTTTATTCCTCTTTTTTGTATTTACAGATATAAGCATGGAAATAATTTATTCATATAAATACATGTATGTGCAGGGAATAATTGTTTTTTCTGTTTTATTTTTTAAATTTTATTTCTTTTTAATTTTGAATTTTATTTTATATTTTTATACAGCAGGTTCTTATTGGTTATCTATTTTATACATATAAATGTATACATGCCAATCCCAGTCTCTCAACTCCTCCCACCACCACCCCCCCAACAGCTTTCCCCCCTTGTTGTCCATACGTTTGTTGTCTACATCTGTTGCTCTATTTATGCCTTGCAAAATGGTTAATCTGTACAGTTTTTCTAGGTTCCACATATATGCATGAATATACAAGATTTGTTTTTCTCTTTCTGACTTACTTCACTCTGTATGACAGTCTCTAGATCCATCGACGTCTCTACAAATGACCCAATTTCATTCCTTTTCATGGCTGAGTAATATTCCATTTTATATATGTACCACAGCTTTATGCATTCGTCTGTCTGTGGGCATTTAGGTTGCTTCCATTACCTCGATATTGTAAATAGTGATGCAATGAACATTGCGGTGAATGACTCTTTTTGATTTATGGTTTTGTCTGGGTATATGTCCAGTACTGGAATTGCTGTATCATATGGTAATTCTATTGTTAGTTTCTTAAGAAATTCCATATTGTTCTCCATAATGACTGTATCAATTTATATTCCCAACAATAGTGGAAGAGGGTTCCTTTTCTCCACACACTTTCCAGCATTTTTTGTTTGTAGATTTTCAATGATGCCTATTCTACCAGGTGTGAGGTGATACCTCATTGTTGAATCCATTTCGTTGAGCAAGGGGTAGCTCTTGTCTATTACATATTTGGCTTATGGAACGGTATCTGTACTAATTTCAAACTCTGCTTTTATGCAGCACCCCAACTCACCTTCCCCCTTAAGCAGGCATAAGTTGGTTTTCTAAACTTGAGACCCTGTTCTGTTTTGTAATTCAGTTCATGTGTAGCCAAGTTCACATTCCGTGTATTAGTGATACCTTATGATGTTTCTTTTTCTGTGTGACTTATTTCACTTAGAATCATCGTGCCTCAATCCACTCATTATGCTGGTACGGGCCTGGTGACATAGATTTCATTGCTGAGTGGTATTCTGTTGTACAGAAGTACCGCAACTTCTTTATCCATTATTTGCTCTCTGGGATATTTAACTTGTGCCGTAGAAGAGATTCCTGTAAAAAGAGCCGTCCCAAATTTTGGGGTTGCTGTGTCTTTTTGATATTAATTTCCCTAAGCTATAGGACCATAAGTGGAAGTGCCCTAGGCTCTGTTGCTTTGTTTTTTAGATGTTTCAGGAAACACCATACACTTCACCCGAGTGTCTTTTGGCAATTTACCTCCCGCCCATCAGCATAACAAGGCTCCCAGTTCTCCATGGCCTGTCCTGCCTTTCTGGATTTTACACTTTTTTTCAGATGGCCCTTTTGACCGGGGGGAAGTGAGACTTCATTGTAGTGCAGATTTCCTTTGCAAGCTTGCTTGGTTGGCCAAAAAGGGCGTATGCGTTTTTTCCTGAATATATTCAGGAAAAAACGCATACGCCCTTTTTGGCCAAGTGCATCATTGTGGACGTTCTGCCTCTTTTCCTATGCTTTCAATGCAATTCCAGTCTACCTCCTGAAATCGGTTTCCTGCAATTCTGCCCCGCTTTCAAGTCCTCTTGGCAGCCTTACTTCAGTATATTTTTGGACGATAGCTGTCATTTATAACTCTGCAGGTTTGTGAATTACAGTGCCCCTGAGCTCCTTTCTTCAACTCGCTTTCTTGTGAGCTGGCCGCAACACCGCAGGATGGCTTCAGGCCCTAATCTGCTTCCGGTACGGCACACTGAGCCTTTGGTTATTTCCTCTTCCTGGTGGGAAATGAGAGTTAAATTTGCCCGTCCAGACACCTCCAGCTAGCCTCTCATTAGTTCTCGCTATTCCTGTTCATCTTCCACAGAAATTGCAAACTGTGCCAAACAGGAGGTTAAAGGCACTGACTCTCCAAGTGGGGAGAGTGTTAGTAAAGAGTCTGGAATGTTGCACGCGAGTACCAGGGGAGGAAAACTGAGACATATTTGAACACGTCTCCCGTTCACATGGTTGATCATACTTGGGTTCCACATGCATGTTTTAGCTGAAGGAAGAATACCTTAAACCTGGAGAGTTAAGACCCGTGGAATGGGTACCATGCAATATGACTTCAAAGGGTCTTCATTTGCTCACCGAATCTCTCCAATCCTATCACTGCTGCGTTAATGACCCTTGTACACACGCTTGATTCTCTTTTGGAGACATAGCAATCCATAGGTTTTAAGATAATTACTAGTCTGGTATATTCTTAGGCGTTTAATATGGGGTGTGGAGTCCATTTCGTTGAGCAAGGAGTAGCTCTTGTCTATTCCATATTTGGCTTAAGGAACTTTATCTGTGCTCATTTCAGTCTCTGGTTTTATGCAGCACCCCAACTCACCTTTCCACTTAAGCAAGCATAAGTTGGTTTTCTAAATTTGAGACCCTGTTCTGTTCTGTAATTCAGTTCCTCTGTAGCCAAGTTTAAATTCCATGTATTAGTGATATTTTTTGATGTTTCTTTTTCTGTGTGACTTATTTCAGTTAGAATCACCATACCCGAATCCACTCATTATGCTGCTACGGGCCTGGTGACATAGATTTCATTGCTGAGTGATATTGCTTTGTACATGAGTACCACAACTTCTTTATCCATTTTTCACTTTCTGTGATATTGAACTTGTACGGTAAACGAGGTTGTTGTAAACAGAGGCGTCCCAAACTTTGGGGTGGCTGTGTCTTTTTGATTTTAATTTCCCTAAGCTATAGGACCATAAGTGGAAGTGCACTAGGCTCTGTTGCTTTGTTTTTTAGATGTTTCAGGAAACACCATACACTTCTCCGGAGTGGCTGTTGGCAATTTACATCCCGCCCATCAGCATAACAAGGCTCCCAGTTCTCCATGTCCTGTCCTGCCTTTCTGGATTTTACACTTTTTTCAGATGGCCCTTTTGACCGGGGGGAAGTGAGACTTCATTGTAGTGCAGATTTCCTTTGCAAGCTTGCTTGGTTGGCCAAAAAGGGCGTATTCGTTTTTTCCTGAATATATTCAGGAAAAAACCCATACGCCCTTTTTGGCCAAGTGCATCACTGTGGACGTTCTGCCTCTTTTCCTATGCTTGAAATGCAATTCCAGTCTACCTCCTGAAATCGGTTTCCTGCAATTCTGCCCCGCTTTCAAGTCCTCTTGGCAGCCTTACTTCAGTCTATTTTTGGACGATAGCTGTCATTTATAACTCTTCGGTTTGTGAATTACAGTGCCCCTGAGCTCCTTTCTTCAACTCGCTTTCTTGTGAGCTGGCCGCAACACCGCAGGATGTCTTCAGGCCCTAATGTGGTTCCGGCATGGCACGCTGAGCCTTTGGTTAATTCCTCTTCCTGGTGGGAAATGAGAGTTAAATTTGCCCATCCAGACACCTCCAGGTAGCCTTTCAATGGTTCTCGCTATTCCTGTTCATCTTCCACAGAAATTGCAAACTGGGCCAAACAGGAGGTTAAAGGGACTGACTCTCCAAGTGGGGAGAGTGTTAGTAAAGCGTCTGGAATGTTGCACCCGAGTACCAGCCTACGAAAACTGAGACATATTTGAACACGTCTCCCGATCACATGGTTGATCATACTCTAGGTTCCACATGCATGTTTTAGATGAAGGAAGAATACCTTAAACCTGGGTAGTTGAAACCCGTGGAATGGGTACCATGCAATATGACTTCAAAGGGTCTTCATTTGCTCACGAACATCTCCAATCCTATCACTGCTGCGTTTATGCCGCTGTACACATGCTTGATTCTCTTTCGGAGACATAGCAATCCATAGGTTTTAAGATACTTACTAGTCAGGTACATTGTTAGGCGTTTAATATGGGGTGTTGAGTCCATTTCTTTGAGCAAGGAGTAGCTCTTGTCTATTCCATATTTGGCTTAAGGAACTTTATCTGTGCTCATTTCAATCTCTGGTTTTATGCAGCACCCCAACTCACCTTTACCCTTAAGCAAGCATAAGTTGGTTTTCTAAATTTGAGACCCTGTTCTGTTCTGTAATTCAGTTCCTGTGTAGCCAAGTTTCCATTCTGTGTATTACTGATATCTTATGATGTTTCTTTTTCTGTGTGACTTATTTCAGTTAGAATCATCATACCTGAATCCACTCATTGTGCTGCTAAGGGCCTGATGACACAGATTTCATTGCTGAGTGATATAGCTTTGTAAGTGAATACCACAACTTCTTTATCCATTTTTCACTTTCTGCGATGTTGAACTTGTACTGTAAACGAGGTTCTTGTAAACAGAGCAGTTCCAAACTTTGGGGTGGCTGTGTCTTTTTGATTTTAATTTCCCTAAGCTATAGGTCCATACGTGGAAGTGCCCTAGCCTCTGTTGCTTTGTTTTTTAGATGTTTCAGGAAACACCATACACTTCTCCCAAGTGTCTGTTGGCAATTTACATCCCGCCCATCAGCATAACAAAGCTCCCAGTTCTCAATGGCCTGTTGCCTTTCTGGATTTTACACTTTTTTCAGATGGCCCTTTTGACCGGGGGGAAGTGAGACTTCATTGTAGTGCAGATTTCCTTTGCAAGCTTGCTTGGTTGGCCAAAAAGGGCGTATGCGTTTTTTCCTGAATATATTCAGGAAAAAACGCATACGCCCTTTTTGGCCAAGTGCATCATTGTGGACGTTCTGCCTCTTTTCCTATGCTTTCAATGCAATTCCAGTCTACCTCCTGAAATCGGTTTCCTGCAATTCTGCCCCGCTTTCAAGTCCTCTTGGCAGCCTTACTTCAGTCTATTTTTGGACGATAGCTGTCATTTATAACTCTGCAGGTTTGTGAATTACAGTGCCCCTGAGCTCCTTTCTTCAACTCGCTTTCTTGTGACCTGGCCGCAACACTGCAGGATGGCTTCAGGCCCTAATCTGGTTCCGGCCCGGCATGCTGAGCCTTTGGTTAATTCCTCTTCCTGGTGGGAAATGAGAGTTAAATTTGCCCGTCCAGACACCTCCAGCTAGCCTCTCATTGGTTCTCGCTATTCCTGTTCATCTTCCGCAGAAATTGCAAACTGGGCCAAACAGGAGGTTAAAGGCGCTGACTTTCCAAGTGGGCAGAGTGTTAGTAAAGCGTCTGGAATGTTGCACCCGAGTACCAGGGGAGGAAAACTAAGACATATTTGAACACGTCTCCCATTCACATGGTTGATCATACTCTGGGTTCCACATGCATGTTTTAGCTGAAGGAGGATTACCTAAAACCTGGGTAGTTGAAACCCGTGGAATGGGTACCATGCAATATGACTTCAAAGGGTCTTCATTTACTCACCGAACCTCTCCAATCCTATCACTGCTGCGTTTATGCCCCTGTACACATGCTTGATTCTCTTTTGGAGACATAGCAATCCATAGGTTTTAAGATACTTACTAGTCAGGTACATTCTTAGGCGTTTAATATGGGGTGTTGAGTCCATTTCATTGAGCAAGGCGTAGCTCTTGTCTATTCCATATTTGGCTTAAGGAACTTTATCTGTGCTCATTTCAATCTCTGGTTTTATGCAGCACCCCAACTCACCTTTCCCCTTAAGCAAGCATAAGTTGGTTTTCTAAATTTGAGACCCTGTTCTGTTCTGTAATTCAGTTCCTGTGTAGCCAAGTTTACATTCCGTGTATTACTGATATCTTATGATATTTCTGTTTCTGTGTGACTTATTTCAGTTAGAATCATCATACCTGAATCCACTCATTGTGCTGCTAAGGGCCTGATGACACAGATTTCATTGCTGAGTGATATTGCTTTGTAAGTAAATACCACAACTTCTTTATCCATTTTTCACTTTCTGCGATGTTGAAATTGTACTGTAAACGAGGTTCTTGTAAACAGAGCCGTTCCAAACTTTGGGGTGGCTGTGTCTTTTTGATTTTAATTTCCCTAAGCTATAGGACCATAAGTGGAAGTGCCCTAGGTTCTGTTGCTTTGTTTTTTAGATGTTTCAGGAAACACCATACACTTCTCCTGAGTGGTTGTTGGCAATTTACATCCCGCCCATCAGCATAACAAGGCTCCCAGTTCTCCATGACCTGTCCTGCCTTTCTGGATTTTACACTTTTTTCAGATGGCCCTTTTGACCGTGGGGAAGTGAGACTTCATTGTAGTGCAGATTTCCTTTGCAAGCTTGCTTGGTTGGCCAAAAAGGGCGTATGCGTTTTTTCCTGAATATATTCAGGAAAAAACGCATACGCCCTTTTTGGCCAAGTGCATCATTGTGGACGTTCTGCCTCTTTTCCTATGCTTTCAATGCAATTCCAGTCTATCTTCTGAAATCGGTTTCCTGCAATTCTGCCCCGCTTTCAAGTCCTCTTGGCAGCCTTACTTCAGTCTATTTTTAGACGATAGCTGTCATTTATAACTCTGCAGGTTTGTGAATTACAGTGCCCCTGAGCTCCTTTCTTCAACTCGCTTTCTTGTGAGCTGGCCGCAACACCGCAGGATGGCTTCAGGCACTAATCTGGTTCCGGCACGGCACGCTGAGCCTTTGGTTATTTCCTCTTCATGGTGGGAAATGAGAGTTAAATTTGCCCATCCAGACACCTCCAGCTAGTCTCTCATTGGTTCTCGCTATTCCTGTTCATCTTCCACAGAAATTGCAAACTGGGCCAAACAGGAGGTTAAAGGCGCTGACTCTCCAAGTGGGGAGAGTGTTAGTAAAGCGTCTGGAATGTTGCACTCGAGTACCAGGGGAGGAAAACTGAGACATATTTGAACACGTCTCCCGTTCACATGGTTGATCATACTTGGGTTCCACATGCATCTTTTAGCTGAAGGAAGAATACCTTAAACCTGGGTATTTGAAACCCGTGGAATGGGTACCATGCAATATGACTTCAAAGGGTCTTCATTTGCTCACCGAACCTCTCCAATCCTATCACTGCTGCGTTTATGCCCCTGTACACATGCTTGATTCTCTTTCGGAGACATAGCAATCCATAGGTTTTAAGATACTTACTAGTCAGGTACATTCTTAGGCGTTTAATATGCGGTGTTGAGTCCATTTCGTTGAGCAAGGAGTAGCTCTTGTCTATTCCATATTTGGCTTAAGGAACTTTATCTGTGTTCATTTCAATCTCTGGTTTTATGCAGCACCCCAACTCACCTTTCCCCTTAAGCAAGCATAAGTTGGTTTTCTAAATTTGAGACCCTGTTCTGTTCTGTAATTCAGGTCCTGTGTAGCCAAGTTTACATTCCGTGTATTACTGATATCTTATGATGTTTCTTTTTCTGTGTGACTTATTTCAGTTAGAATCATCATACCTGAATCCACTCATTGTGCTGCTAAGGGCCTGATGACACAGATTTCATTGCTGAGTGATATTGCTTTGTAAGTAAATACCACAACTTTTTTATCCATTTTTCACTTTCTGCGATGTTGAACTTGTACTGTAAACGAGGTTCTTGTAAACAGAGCCGTTCGAAACATTGGGGTGGCTGTGTCTTTTTGATTTTAAATTCCCTAAGCTATAGGACCATAAGTGGAAGTGCCCTAGGCTCTGTTGCTTTGTTTTTTAGATGTTTCAGGAAACACCATACACTTCTCCCGAGTGTCTGTTGGCAATTTACATCCCGCCCATCAGCATAACAAGGCTCCCAGTTCTCCATGGCCTATCCTGCCTTTCTGGATTTTACCCTTTTTTCAGATGACCCTTTTGACCGAGGGGAAGTGAGACTTCATTGTAGTGCAGATTTCCTTTGCAAGCTTGCTTGGTTGGCCAAAAAGGGCGTATGAGTTTTTTCCTGAATATATTCAGGAAAAAACTCATACGCCCTTTTTGGCCAAGTGCATCATTGTGGACGTTCTGCCTCTTTTCCTATGCTTTTGATGCAATTCCAGTCTACCTCCTGAAATCGGTTTCCTGCAATTCTGCCCCGCTTTCAAGTCCTCTTGGCAGCCTTACTTCAGTCTATTTTTGGACGATAGCTGTCATTTATAACTCTGCAGGTTTGTGAATTACAGTGCCCCAGAGCTCCTTTCTTCAACTCGCTTTCTTGTGAGCTGGCCGCAACACCGCAGGATGGCTTCAGGCCCTAATCTGGTTCCGGCCCGGCATGCTGAGCCTTTGGTTAATTCCTCTTCCTGGTGGGAAATGAGAGTTGAATTTGCCCGTCCAGACACCTCCAGCTAGCCTCTCATTGGTTCTCGCTATTCCTGTTCATCTTCCGCAGAAATTGCAAACTGGGCCAAACAGGAGGTTAAAGGGACTGACTCTCCAAGTCGGGAGAGTGTTAGTAAAGCGTCTGGAATGTTGCACCCGAGTACCAGGGGAGGAAAACTGAGACATATTTGAACACGTCTCCCGTTCACATGGTTGATCATACTCTGGGTTCCACATGCATGTTTTAGCTGAAGGAAGAATACCTTAAACCTGGAGAGTTGAGACCCGTGTAATGGGTACCATGCAATATGACGTCAAAGGGTCTTCATTTGCTCACCGAACCTCTCCAATCCTATCACTGCTGCGTTTATGCCCCTGTACACTTGCTTGATTCTCTTTCAGAGACATAGCAATCCATAGGTTTTACGATACTTACTAGTCAGGTACATTCTTAGGCGTTTAATATGCGGTGTTGAGTCCGTTTCGTTGAGCAAGGAGTACCTCTTGTCTATTCCATATTTAACTTAAGGCACGTTATCTGTGCTGATTTCAATCTCTGGTTTTATGCAGCACCCCAACTCACCTTTATCCTTAAGCAAGCATAAGTTGGTTTTCTAAATTTGAGACCCTGTTCTGTTCTGTAATTCAGTTCCTGTGTAGCCAAGTTTCCATTCCGTGTATTACTGATATCTTATGATGTTTCTTTTTCTGTGTGACTTATTTCAGTTAGAATCATCATACCTGAATCCACTCATTGTGCTGCTAAGGGCCTTGTGACACAGATTTCATTGCTGAGTGATATTGCTTTGTAAGTAAATACCACAACTTCTTTATCCATTTTTCACTTTCTGCGATGTTGAACTTGTACTGTAAACGAGGTTCTTGTAAACAGAGCCGTTCGAAACTTTGGGGTGGCTGTGTCTTTTTGATTTTAATTTCCCTAAGCTATAGGACCATAAGTGGAAGTGCCCTAGGTTCTGTTGCTTTGTTTTTTAGATGTTTCAGGAAACACCATACACTTCACCCGAGTGGCTGTTGGCAATTTACATCCCGCCCATCAGCATAACAAGGCTCCCAGTTCTCCATGTCCTGTCCTGCCTTTCTGGATTTTACACTTTTTTCAGATGGCCCTTTTGACCGGGGGGAAGTGAGACTTCATTGTAGTGCAGATTTCCTTTGCAAGCTTGCTTGGTTGGCCAAAAAGGGCGTATGCGTTTTTTCCTGAATATATTCAGGAAAAAACGCATACGCCCTTTTTGGCCAAGTGCATCATTGTGGACGTTCTGCCTCTTTTCCTATGCTTTCAATGCAATTCCAGTCTACCTCCTGAAATCGGTTTCCTGCAATTCTGCCCCGCTTTCAAGTCCTCTTGGCAGCCTTACTTCAGTCTATTTTTGGACGATAGCTGTCATTTATAACTCTTCGGTTTGTGAATTACAGTGCCCCTGAGCTCCTTTCTTCAACTCGCTTTCTTGTGAGCTGGCCGCAACACCGCAGGATGGCTTCAGGCCCTAATCTGGTTCCGGCCCGGCATGCTGAGCCTTTGGTTAATTCCTCTTCCTGGTGGGAAATGAGAGTTGAATTTGCCCATCCAGACACCTCCAGGTAGCCTCTCATTGGTTCTCGCTATTCCTGTTCATCTTCCGCAGAAATTGCAAACTGGGCCAAACAGGAGGTTAAAGGGACTGACGCTCCAAGTCGGGAGAGTGTTAGTAGAGCGTCTGGAATGTTGCACCCGAGTACCAGGGGAGGAAAACTGAGACATATTTGAACACGTCTCCCGTTCACATGGTTGATCATACTCTGGGTTCCCCATGCATGTTTTAGCTGAAGGAAGAATACCTTAAACCTGGAGAGTTGAGACCCGTGTAATGGGTACCATGCAATATGACTTCAAAGGGTCTTCATTTGCTCACCGAACCTCTCCAATCCTATCACTGCTGCGTTTATGCCCCTGTACACACACTTGATTCTCTTTTGGAGACATAGCAATCCATAGGTTTTAAGATACTTTCTAGTCAGGTACATTCTTAGGCGTTTAATATGGGGTTTTGAGTCCATTTCGTTGAGCAAGGAGTAGCTCTTGTCTATTCCATATTTGGCTTAAGGAACTTTATCTGTGCTCATTTCAATCTCTGGTTTTATGCAGCACCCCAACTCACCTTTCCCCTTAAGCAAGCATAAGTTGGTTTTCTAAATTTGAGACCCTGTTCTGTTTTGGAATGCATTTCCTGTGTAGCCAAGTTTACATTCCGTGTATTAGTGATATCTTATGATGTTTCTTTTTCTGTGTGACTTATTTCAGTTAGAATCATCGTACCTGAATCCACTCATTGTGCTGCTAAGGGCCTGATGACACAGATTTCATTGCTGAGTGATATTGCTTTGTAAGTAAATACCACAACTTCTTTATCCATTTTTCACTTTCTGCGATGTTGAACTTGTACTGTAAACGAGGTTCTTGTAAACAGAGCCGTTCCAAACTTTGGGGTGGCTGTGTCTTTTTCATTTTAATTTCCCTAAGCTATAGGACCATAAGTGGAAGTGCCCTAGGCTCTGTTGCTTTGTTTTTTAGATGTTTCAGGAAACACCATACACTTCTCCCAAGTGGTTGTTGGCAATTTACATCCCGCCCATCAGCATAACAAGGCTCCCAGTTCTCCATGGCCTGTCCTGCCTTTCTGGATTTTACACTTTTTTCAGATGGCCCTTTTGACCGGGGGGAAGTGAGACTTCATTGTAGTGCAGATTTCCTTTGCAAGCTTGCTTGGTTGGCCAAAAAGGGCGTATGCGTTTTTTCCTGAATATATTCAGGAAAAAACGCATACGCCCTTTTTGGCCAAGTGCATCATTGTGGACGTTCTGCCTCTTTTCCTATGCTTTCAATGCAATTCCAGTCTACCTCCTGAAATCGGTTTCCTGCAATTCTGCCCCGCTTTCAAGTCCTCTTGGCAGCCTTACTTCAGTCTATTTTTGGACGATAGCTGTCATTTATAACTCTGCAGGTTTGTGAATTACAGTGCCCCTGAGCTCCTTTCTTCAACTCGCTTTCTTGTGAGCTGGCCGCAACACCGCAGGATGGCTTCCGGCCCTAATCTGGTTCCGGCCCGGCATGCTGAGCCTTTGGTTAATTCCTCTTCCTGGTGGGAAATGAGAGTTGAATTTGCCCGTCCAGAAACCTCCAGCTAGCCTCTCATTGGTTCTCGCTATTCCTGTTCATCTTCCGCAGAAATTGCAAACTGGGCCAAACAGGTGGTTAAAGGGACTGACTCTCCAAGTCGGGAGAGTGTTAATAAAGCGTCTGGAATGTTGCACCCGAGTACCAGGGTACGAAAACTGAGACATATTTGAACACGTCTCCCGATCACATGGTTGATCATACTCTAGGTTCCACATGCATGTTTTAGCTGAAGGAAGAATACCTTAAACCTGGGTAGTTGAAACCCGTGGAATGGGTACCATGCAATATGACTTCAAAGGGTCTTCATTTGCTCACCGAACCTCTCCAATCCTATCACTGCTGCGTTTATGCCCCTGTACACATGCTTGATTCTCTTTCTGAGACATAGCAATCCATAGGTTTTAAGATAATTACTAGTCAGGTACATTCTTAGGCGTTTAATATGCGGTGTTGAGTCCATTTCGTTGAGCAAGGAGTAGCTCTTGTCTATTCCATATTTGGCTTAAGGAACTTTATCTGTGCTCATTTCAATCTCTGGTTTTATGCAGCACCGCAACTCACCTTTACCCTTAAGCAAGCATAAGTTGGTTTTCTAAATTTGAGACCCTGTTCTGTTCTGTAATTCAGTTCCTGTGTAGCCAAGTTTACATTCCGTGTATTACTGATATCTTATGATGTTTCTTTTTCTGTGTGACTTATTTCAGTTAGAATCATCATACCTGAATCCACTCATTGTGCTGCTAAGGGACTGATGACAGAGATTTCATTGCTGAGTGATATTGCTTTGTAAGTAAATACCACAACTTCTTTATGCATTTTTCACTTTCTGCGATGTTGAACTTGTACTGTAAACGATGTTTTTGTAAACAGAGGCGTCCCAAACTTTGGGGTGGCTGTGTCTTTTTGATTTTAATTTCCCTAAGCTATAGGACCATAAGTGGCAGTGCCCTAGGCTCTGTTGCTTTGTTTTTTAGATGTTTCAGGAAACACCATACACTTCTCCCAAGTGTCTGTTGGCAATTTACATCCCGCCCATCAGCATAACAAGGCTCCCAGTTCTCCATGGCCTGTCCTGCCTTTCTGGATTTTACACTTTTTTCAGATGGACCTTTTGACCGTGGGGAAGTGAGACTTCATTGTAGTGCAGATTTCCTTTGCAAGCTTGCTTGGTTGGCCAAAAAGGGCGTATGCGTTTTTTCCTGAATATATTCAGGAAAAAACGCATACGCCCTTTTTGGCCAAGTGCATCATTGTGGACGTTCTGCCTCTTTTCCTATGCTTTCAATGCAATTCCAGTCTACCTCCTGAAATCGGTTTCCTGCAATTCTGCCCCGCTTTCAAGTCCTCTTGGCAGCCTTACTTCAGTCTATTTTTGGATGATAGCTGTCATTTATAACTCTGCAGGTTTGTGAATTACAGTGACCCTGAGCTCCTTTCTTCAACTCGCTTTCTTGTGAGCTGGCCGCAACACCACAGGATGGCTGCAGGCCCTAATCTGTTTCCGGCATGGCACGCTGAGCCTTTGGTTAATTCCTCTTCCTGGTGGGAAATGAGAGTTAAATTTGCCCGTTCAGACACCTCCAGCTAGTCTCTCATTGGTTCTCCCTATTCCTGTTCATCTTCCGCAGAAATTGCAAACTGTGTCAAACAGGAGGTTAAAGGCGCTGACTCTCCAAGTGGGGAGAGTGTTAGTAAAGCGTCTGGAATGTTGCACCCGAGTACCAGGGTACGAAAACTGAGACATATTTGAACACGTCTCCTGATCACATGGTTGATCATACTCTAGGTTCCACATGCATGTTTTAGCTGAAGGAAGAATACCTTAAACCTGGGTAGTTGAAACCCGTGGAATGGGTACCATGCAATATGACTTCAATGGGTCTTCATTTGCTCACCGAACCTCTCCAATCCCATCACTGCTGCGTTTATGACCCTTCTACACACGCTTGATTCTCTTTTGGAGACATAGCAATCCATAGGTTTTAAGATACTTATTAGTCAGGTACATTCTTAGGCGTTTAATATGGGGTGTGGAGTCCATTTCGTTGAGCAAGGTGTAGCTCTTGTCTATTCCATATTTGGCTTAAGGAACTTTATCTGTGCTCATTTCAATCTCTGGTTTTATGCAGCACCCCAACTCACCTTTCCCCTTAAGCAAGCATAAGTTGGTTTTCTAAATTTGAGACCCTGTTCTGTTTTGTAATTCAGTTCCTGTGTAGCCAAGTTTACATTCCGTGTATTAGTGATATCTTATGATGTTTCTTTTTCTGTGTGACTTATTTCAGTTAGAATCATCATACCTGAATCCACTCATTGTGCTGCTAAGGGCCTGATGACATAGATTTCATTGCTGAGTGATATTGCTTTGTAAGTGAATACCACAACTTCTTTATCCATTTTTCACTTTCTGCGATGTTGAACTTGTACTGTAAACGAGGTTCTTGTAAACAGAGCCGTTCCAAACTTTGGGGTGGCTGTGTCTTTTTGATTTTAATTTCCCTAAGCTATAGGACCATAAGTGGAAGTGCCCTAGGTTCTGTTGCTTTGTTTTTTAGATGTTTCAGGAAACACCATACACTTCTCCCGAGTGGTTGTTGGCAATTTACATCCCGCCCATCAGCATAACAAGGCTCCCAGTTCTCCATGGCCTGTCCTGCCTTTCTGGATTTTACACTTTTTTCAGATGGCCCTTTTGACCCGGGGGAAGTGAGACTTCATTGTAGTGCAGATTTCCTTTGCAAGCTTGCTTGGTTGGCCAAAAAGGGCGTATGCGTTTTTTCCTGAATATATTCAGGAAAAAACGCATACGCTCTTTTTGTCCAAGTGCATCATTGTGGACGTTCTGCCTCTTTTCCTATGCTTTCAATGCAATTCCAGTCTACCTCCTGAAATCGGTTTCCTGCAATTCTGCCCCACTTTCAAGTCCTCTTGGCAGCCTTACTTCAGTCTATTTTTGGACAATAGCTGTCATTTATAACTCTGCAGGTTTGTGAATTACAGTGCCCCTGAGCTCCTTTCTTCAACTCGCTTTCTTGTGAGCTGGCCGCAACACCGCAGGATGGCTTCAGGCCCTAATCTGGTTCCGGCACGGCACGCTGAGCCTTTGGTTAATTCCTCTTCCTGGTAGGAAATGAGAGTTAAATTTGCCCGTCCAGACACCTCCAGCTAGTCTCCATTGGTTCTCGCTATTCTTGTTCATCTTCCGCAGAAATTGCAAACTGTGCTAAACAGGAGGTTAAAGGCGCTGACTCTCCAAATGGGGAGAGTGTTAGTAAAGCGTCTGGAATGTTGCACCCGAGTACCAGGGGAGGAAAACTGAGACATATTTGAACACGTCTCCCGTTCACATGGTTGATCATACTTGGGTTCCACATGCATGTTTTAGCTGAAGGAAGAATACCTTAAACCTGGAGAGTTGAGACACGTATAATGGGTACCATGCAATATGACTTCAAAGGGTCTTCATTTGCTCACCGAACCTCTCCAATCCTATCACTGCTACGTTTATGCCCCTGTACACATGCTTGATTCTGTTTTGGAGACATAGCAATCCATAGGTTTTACGATACTTACTAGTCAGGTACATTCTTAGGCGTTTAATATGCGGTGTTGAGTCCATTTCGTTGAGCAAGGAGTAGCTCTTGTCTATTCCATATTTGACTTAAGGAACTTTATCTGTGTTCATTTCAATCTCTGGTTTTATGCAGCACCCCAACTCACCTTTCCCCTTAAGCAAGCATAAGTTGGTTTTCTAAATTTGAGACCCTGTTCTGTTCTGTAATTCAGTTCCTGTGTAGCCAAGTTTATATTCCGTGTATTACTGATATCTTATGATGTTTCTTTTTCTGTGTGACTTATTTCAGTTAGAATCATCATACCTGAATCCACTCATTGTGCTGCTAAGGGCCTGATGACACAGATTTCATTGCTGTGTGATATTGCTTTGTAAGTAAATACCACAACTTCTTTATCCATTTTTCACTTTCTGCGATGTTGAACTTGTACTGTAAACGAGGTTCTTGTAAACAGAGGCGTCCCAAACTTTGGGGTGGCTGTGTCTTTTTGATTTTAATTTCCCTAAGCTATAGGACCATAAGTGGCAGTGCCCTAGGCTCTGTTGCTTTGTTTTTTAGATGTTTCAGGAAACACCATACACTTCTCCTGAGTGTCTGTTGGCAATTTACATCCCGCCCATCAGCATAACAAGGCTCCCAGTTCTCCATGGCCTGTCCTGCCTTTCTGGATTTTACACTTTTTTCAGATGGCCCTTTTGACCGGGGGGAAGTGAGACTTCATTGTAGTGCAGATTTCCTTTGCAAGCTTGCTTGGTTGGCCAAAAAGGGCGTATGCGTTTTTTCCTGAATATATTCAGGAAAAAACGCATACGCCCTTTTTGGCCAAGTGCATCATTGTGGACGTTCTGCCTCTTTTCCTATGCTTTCAATGCAATTCCAGTCTACCTCCTGAAATCGGTTTCCTGCAATTCTGCCCCGCTTTCAAGTCCTCTTGGCAACCTTACTTCAGTATATTTTTGGATGATAGCTGTCATTTATAACTCTGCAGGTTTGTGAATTACAGTGCCCCTGAGCTCCTTTCTTCAACTCACTTTCTTTTGTGCTGGCCGCAACACCGCAGAATGGCTTCAGGCCCTAATCTGGATCCGGCACGGCATGCTGAGCCTTTGGTTAATTCCTGTTCCTGGTGCGAAATGAGAGTTAAATTTGCCCGTCCAGACACCTCCAGGTAGCCTCTCATTGGTTCTCGCTATTCCTGTTCATCTTCCGCAGAAATTGCAAACTGGGCCAAACAGGAGGTTAAAGGGACTGACTCTCCAAGTCGGGAGAGTGTTAGTAAAGCGTCTGGAATCTTGCACCCGAGTACCAGGGTACGAAAACTGAGACATATTTGAACACGTCTCCCGATCACATGGTTGATCATACTCTAGGTTCCACATGCATGTTTTAGCTGAAGGAAGAATACCTTAAACCTGGGTAGTTGAAACCCGTGGAATGGGTACCATGCAATATGACTTCAAAGGGTCTTCATTTGCTCACCGAACCTCTCCAATCCTATCACTGCTGCGTTTATGCCCCTGTACACATGCTTGGTTCTCTTTCGGAGACATAGCAATCCATAGGTTTTAAGATACTTACTAGTCAGGTACATTCTTAGGCTTTTAATATGGGGTGTTGAGTCCATTTCGTTGAGCAAGGAGTAGCTCTTGTCTATTCCATATTTGGCTTAGGGAACTTTATCTGTGCTCATTTCAATCTCTGGTTTTATGCAGCACCCCAACTCACCTTTACCCTTAAGCAAGAATAAGATGGTTTTCTAAATTTGAGACCCTGTTCTGTTCTGTAATTCAGTTCCTGTGTAGCCAAGTTTACATTCCGTGTATTACTGATATCTTATGATGTTTCTTTTTCTGTGTGACTTATTTCAGTTAGAATCATCATACCTGAATCCACTCATTGTGCTGCTAAGGGCCTGATGACACAGATTTCATTGCTGAGTGATATTGCTTTGTAAGTAAATACCACAACTTCTTTATCCATTTTTCACTTTCTGCGATGTTGAACTTGTACTGTAAACGAGGTTCTTGTCAACAGAGCCATTCCAAACTTTGGGGTGGCTGTGTCTTTTTGATTTTAATTTCCCTAAGCTATAGGACCATAAGTGAAAGTGCCCTAGGTTCTGTTGCTTTGTTTTTTAGATGTTTCAGGAAACACCATACACTTCTCCCGAGTGGTTGTTGGCAATTTACATCCCGCCCATCAGCATAACAAGGCTCCCAGTTCTCCATGGCCTGTCCTGCCTTTCTGGATTTTACACTTTTTTCAGATGGCCCTTTTGACCGGGGGGAAGTGAGACTTCCTTGTAGTGCAGATTTCCTTTGCAAGCTTGCTTGGTTGGCCAAAAAGGGCGTATGCGTTTTTTCCTGAATATATTCAGGAAAAAACGCATACTCCCTTTTTGGCCAAGTGCATCATTGTGGACGTTCTGCCTCTTTTCCTATGCTTTCAATGCAATTCCAGTCTACCTCCTGAAATCGGTTTCCTGCAATTCTGCCCCGCTTTCAAGTCCTCTTGGCAGCCTTACTTCAGTATATTTTTGGACGATAGCTGTCATTTATAACTCTGCAGGTTTGTGAATTACAGTGCCCCTGAGCTCCTTTCTTCAACTCGCTTTCTTTTGACCTGGCCGCAACACCGCAGGATGGCTTCAGGCCCTAATCTGGTTCCGGCCCGGCATGCTGAGCCTTTGGTTAATTCCTCTTCCTGGTTGGAAATGAGAGTTCAATTTGCCCGTCCAGACACCTCCAGCTAGCCTCTCATTGGTTCTCGCTATTCCTGTTCATCTTCCGCAGAAATTGCAAACTGTGCCAAACAGGAGGTTAAAGGCGCTGACTCTCCAAGTGGGGAGAGTGTTAGTAAAGCATCTGGAATGTTGCACCCGAGTACCAGGGGAGGAAAACTGAGACATATTTGAACACGTCTCCCGATCACATGGTTGATCATACTCTGGGTTCCACATGCATGTTTTAGCTGAAGGAAGAATACCTAAAACCTGGGTAGTTGAAACCCGTGGAATGGGTACCATGCAATATGACTTCAAAGGGTCTTCATTTGCTCACCGAACCTCTCCAATCCTATCACTGCTGCGTTTATGCCCCTGTACACATGCTTGATTCTCTTTCGGAGACATAGCAATCCATAGGTTTTAAGATACTTACTAGTCAGGTACATTCTTAGGCGTTTAATATGCGGTGTTGAGTCCATTTCGTTGAGCAAGGAGTAGCTCTTGTCTATTCCATATTTGGCTTAAGGAACTTTATCTGTGCTCATTTCAATCTCTGGTTTTATGCAGCACCCCAACTCACCTTTCCCCTTAAGCAAGCATAAGTTGGTTTTCTAAATTTGAGACCCTGTTCTGTTTTGGAATGCATTTCCTGTGTAGCCAAGTTTACATTCCGTGTATTAGTGATATCTTATGATGTTTCTTTTTCTGTGTGACTTATTTCAGGTAGAATCATCGTACCTGAATCCACTCATTATGCTGCTACGGGCCTGATGACATAGATTTCATTGCTGAGTGATACTGCATTGTACGTAAGTACCACAAGTTCTTTATCCATTTTTCACTTTCTGCGATGTTGAACTTGTACGGTAAACGAGGTTTTTGTAAACGGAGGCCTCCCAAACTTTGGGGTGGCTGTGTCTTTTTGATTTTAATTTCCCTAAGCTATAGGACCATAAGTGGCAGTGCCCTAGGCTCTGTTGCTTTGTTTTTTAGATGTTTCAGGAAACACCATACACTTCTCCCGAGTGGCTGTTGGCAATTTACATCCCGCCCATCAGCATAACAAGGCTCCCAGTTCTCCATGGCCTGTCCTGCCTTTCTGGATTTTACACTTTTTTCAGATGGCCCTTTTGACTGGGGGGAAGTGAGACTTCATTGTAGTGCAGATTTCTTTGCAAGCTTGCTTGGGAGGCCAAAAAGGGCGTATGCGTGTTTTCCTGAATATATTCAGGAAAAAACGCATACGCCCTTTTTGGCCAAGTGCATCATTGTGGACGTTCTGCCTCTTTTCCTATGCTTTCAATGCAATTCCAGTCTACCTCCTGAAATCGGTTTCCTGCAATTCTGCCCCGCTTTCAAGTCCTCTTGGCAGCCTCACTTCAGTCTATTTTTGGACGAGAGCTGTCATTTATAACTCTGCAGGTTTGTGAATTACAGTGCCCCTGAGCTTCTTTCTTCAACTCGCTTTCTTGTGACCTGGCCGCAACACCGCAGGATGGCTTCAGGCCCTAATCTGGTTCTGGCATGGCACGCTGAGCCTTTGGTTATTTCCTCCTCCTGGTGGGAAATGAGAGTTAAATTTGTCCGTCCAGACACCTCCAGCTAGCCTCTCATTGGTTCTCGCTATTCCTGTTCATCTTCCGCAGAAATTGCAAACTGTGCCAAACAGGAGGTTAAAGGCGCTGACTCTCCAAGTGGGGAGAGTGTTAGTAAAGCGTCTGGAATGTTGCACCCGAGTACCAGGGGAGGCAAACTGAGACATATTTGAACACGTCTCCCGATCACATGGTTGATCATACTCTGGGTTCCACATGCATGTTTTAGCTGAAGGAAGAATACCTAAAACCTGGGTAGTTGAAACCCGTGGAATGGGTACCATGCAATATGACTTCAAAGGGTCTTCATTTGCTCACCGAACCTCTCCAATCCTATCACTGCTGCGTTTATGCCCCTGTACACATGCTTGATTCTCTTTTGGAGACATAGCAATCTATAGGTTTTAAGATACTTACTAGTCAGGTACATTCTTAGGCGTTTAATATGCGGTGTTGAGTCCATTTTGTTGAGCAAGGAGTAGCTCTTGTCTATTCCATATTTGGCTTAAGGAACTTTATCTGTGCTCATTTCAATCTCTGGTTTTATGCAGCACCCCAACTCACCTTTCCCCTTAAGCAAGCATAAGTTGGTTTTCTAAATTTGAGACCCTGTTCTGTTCTGTAATTCAGTTCCTGTGTAGCCAAGTTTCCATTCCGTGTATTAGTGATATCTTATGATGTTTCTTTTTCTGTGTGACTTATTTCAGTTAGAATCATCATACCTGAATCCACTCATTGTGCTGCTAAGGGCCTGATGACACAGATTTCATTGCTGAGTGATATTGCTTTGTAAGTAAATACCACAACTTCTTTATCCATTTTTCACTTTCTGCGATGTTGAACTTGTACTGTAAACGAGGTTCTTGTAAACAGAGCCGTTCCAAACTTTGGGGTGGCTGTGTCTTTTTGATTTTAATTTCCCTAAGCTATAGGACCATAAGTGGAAGTGCCCTAGGTTCTGTTGCTTTGTTTTTTAGATGTTTCAGGAAACACCATACACTTCTCCCGAGTGGTTGTTGGCAATTTACATCCCGCCCATCAGCATAACAAGGCTCCCAGTTCTCCATGGCCTGTCCTGCCTTTCTGGATTTTACACTTTTTTCAGATGGCCCTTTTGACTGGGGGGAAGTGAGACTTCATTGTAGTGCAGATTTCCTTTGCAAGCTTGCTTGGTTGGCCAAAAAGGGCATAAGCGTTTTTTCCTGAATATATTCAGGAAAAAACGCATACGCCCTTTTTGGCCAAGTGCATCATTGTGGACGTTCTGCCTCTTTTCCTATGCTTTCAATGCAATTCCAGTCTACCTCCTGAAATCGGTTTCCTGCAATTCTGCCCCGCTTTCAAGTTCTCTTGGCAGCCTTACTTCAGTATATTTTTGGACGATAGCTGTCATTTATAACTCTGCAGGTTTGTGAATTACAGTGCCCCTGAGCTCCTTTCTTCAACTCGCTTTCTTGTGAGCTGGCCGCAACACCGCAGGATGGCTTCAGGCCCTAATCTGGTTGCGGCCCGGCATGCTGAGCCTATGGTTAATTCCTCTTCCTGGTGGGAAATGAGAGTTAAATTTGCCCGTCCAGACACCTGCAGCTAGCCTCTCATTGGTTCTCGCTATTCCTGTTCATCTTCCGCAGAAATTGCAAAGTGGGCCAAACAGGAGGTTAAAGGGACTGACTCTCCAAGTCGGGAGAGTGTTAGTAAAGCGTCTGGAATGTTGCACCCGAGTACCAGGGGAGGAAAACTGAGACATATTTGAACACGTCTCCCGTTCACATGGTTGATCATACTCTGGGTTCCACATGCATGTTTTAGCTGAAGGAAGAATACCTTAAACCTGGAGAGTTGAGACCCGTGTAATGGGTACCATGCAATATGACTTCAAAGGGTCTTCATTTGCTCACCGAACCTCTCCAATCCTATCACTGCTGCGTTTATGCCCCTGTACACAAGTTTGATTCTCTTTTGGAGACATAGCAATCCATAGGTTTTAAGATACTTACTAGTCAGGTACATTCTTAGGCGTTTAATATGGGGTTTTGAGTGCATTTCGTTGAGCAAGGAGTAGCTCTTGTCTATTCCATATTTGGCTTAAGGAACTTTATCTGTGCTCATTTCAATCTCTGGTTTTATGCAGCACCCCAACTCACCTTTCCCCTTAAGCAAGCATAAGTTGGTTTTCTAAATTTGAGACCCTGTTCTGTTCTGTAATTCAGTTCCTGTGTAGCCAAGTTTCCATTCCGTGTATTAGTGATATCTTATGATGTTTCTTTTTCTGTGTGACTTATTTCAGTTAGAATCATCATACCTGAATCCACTCATTGTGCTGCTAAGGGCCTGATGACACAGATTTCATTGCTGAGTGATATTGCTTTGTAAGTAAATACCACAACTTCTTTATCCATTTTTCACTTTCTGCGATGTTGAACTTGTACTGTAAACGAGGTTCTTGTAAACAGAGCCGTTCCAAACTTTGGGGTGGCTGTGTCTTTTTGATTTTAATTTCCCTAAGCTATAGGACCATAAGTGGAAGTGCCCTAGGTTCTGTTGCTTTGTTTTTTAGATGTTTCAGGAAACACCATACACTTCTCCCGAGTGGTTGTTGGCAATTTACATCCCGCCCATCAGCATAACAAGGCTCCCAGTTCTCCATGACCTGTCCTGCCTTTCTGGATTTTACACTTTTTTCAGATGGCCCTTTTGACCGGGGGGAAGTGAGACTTCATTGTAGTGCAGATTTCCTTTGCAAGCTTGCTTGGTTGGCCAAAAAGTGCGTATGCGTTTTTTCCTGAATATATTCAGGAAAAAACGCATACGCCCTTTTTGGCCAAGTGCATCATTGTGGACGTTCTGCCTCTTTTCCTATGCTTTCAATGCAATACCAGTCTACCTCCTGAAATCGGTTTCCTGCAATTCTGACCCGCTTTCAAGTCCTCTTGGCAGCCTTACTTCAGTATATTTTTGGACGATAGCTGTCATTTATAACTCTGAAGGTTTGTGAATTACAGTGCCCCTGAGCTCCTTTCTTCAATTCGCTTTCTTGTGACCTGGCCGCAACACCGCAGGATGGCTTCAGGCCCTAATCTGGTTCTGGCACGGCACGCTGAGCCTTTGGTTAATTCCTCTTCCTGGTTGGAAATGAGAGTTAAATTTGCCCATCCAGACACCTCCAGCTAGTCTCTCATTGGTTCTCGCTATTCCTGTTCATCTTCCACAGAAATTGCAAACTGGGCCAAACAGGAGGTTAAAGGGACTGACTCTCCAAGTGGGGAGAGTGTTAGTAAAGCGTCTGGAATGTTGCACCCGAGTACCAGGGTACGAAAACTGAGACATATTTGAACACGTCTCCCGATCACATGGTTGATCATACTCTAGGTTCCACATGCATGTTTTATCTGAAGGAAGAATACCTTAAACTTGGGTAGTTGAAACTCGTGGAATGGGTAACATGCAATATGACTTCAAAGGGTCTTCATTTGCTCACCGAACCTCTCCAATCCTATCACTGCTGCGTTTATGCCCCTGTACACACGCTTGATTCTCTTTTGGAGACATAGCAATCCATAGGTTTTAAGATACTTACTAGTCAGGTACATTCTTAGGCATTTAATATGCGGTGTTGAGTTCATTTCGTTGAGCAAGGAGTAGCTCTTGTCTATTCCATATTTGGCTTAAGGAACTTTATCTGTGCTCATTTCAATCTCTGGTTTTATGCAGCACCCCAACTCACCTTTCCCCTTAAGCAAGCATAAGTTCGTTTTCTAAATTTGAGACCCTGTTCTGTTCTGTAATTCAGTTCCTGTGTAGCCAAGTTTACATTCCGTGTATTACTGATATCTTATGATGTTTCTTTTTCTGTGTGACTTATTTCAGTTAGAATCATCATACCTGAATCCACTCATTGTGCTGCTAAGGGCCTGATGACATAGATTTCATTGCTGAGTGATATTGCTTTGTAAGTAAATACCACAACTTCTTTATCCATTTTTCACTTTCTGCGATGTTGAACTTGTACTGTAAACGAGGTTCTTGTAAACAGAGGCGTCCCAAACTTTGGGGTGGCTGTGTCTTTTTGATTTTAATTTCCCTAAGCTATAGGACCATAAGTGGAAGTGCCCTAGGCTCTGTTGCTTTGTTTTTTAGATGTTTCAGGAAACACCATACACTTCTCCCTAGTGTCTGTTGGCAATTTACATCCCGCCCATCAGCATAACAAGGCTCCCAGTTCTCCATGGCCTGTCCTGCCTTTCTGGATTTTACACTTTTTTCAGATGGCCCTTTTGACTGGGGGGAAGTGAGACTTCATTGTAGTGCAGATTTCCTTTGCAAGCTTGCTTGGTTGGCCAAAAAGGGCATAAGCGTTTTTTCCTGAATATATTCAGGAAAAAACGCATACGCCCTTTTTGGCCAAGTGCATCATTGTGGACGTTCTGCCTCTTTTCCTATGCTTTCAATGCAATTCCAGTCTACCTCCTGAAATCGGTTTCCTGCAATTCTGCCCCGCTTTCAAGTCCTCTTGGCAGCCTTACTTCATTATATTTTTGGACGATAGCTGTCATTTATAACTCTGCATGTTTGTGAATTACAGTGCCCCTGAGCTGCTTTCTTCAACTCGCTTTCTTTTCAGCTGGCCGCAACACCGCAGGATGGCTTCAGGCCCTAATCTGGTTCCGGCACGGCACGCTGAGCCTTTGGTTATTTCCTCTTCCTGGTGGGAAATGAGAGTTAAATTTGCCCGTCCAGACACCTCCAGGTAGTCTCTCATTGGTTCTCGCTATTCCTGTTCATCTTCCGCAGAAATTGCAAACTGGGCCAAACAGGAGGTTAAAGGCGCTGACTCTCCAAGTAGGGAGAGTGTTAGTAAAGCATCTGGAATGTTGCACCCGAGTACCAGGGGAGGAAACCTGAGACATATTTGAACACGTCTCCCGATCACATGGTTGATCATACTCTGGGTTCCACATGCATGTTTTAGCTGAAGGAAGAATACCTAAAACCTGGGTAGTTCAAACCCGTGGAATGGGTACCATGCAATATGACTTCAAAGGGTCTTCATTTGCTCACCGAACCTCTCCAATCCTATCACTGCTGCGTTTATGCCCCTGTACACATGCTTGATTCTCTTTCGGAGACCTAGCAATCCATAGGTTTTTAGATAGTTACTAGTCAGGTGCATTCTTAGGCGTTTAATATGCGGTGTTGAGTCCATTTCGTTGAGCAAGGAGTAGCTCTTGTCTATTCCATATTTGGCTTAAGGAACTTTATCTGTGCTCATTTCAATCTCTGGTTTTATGCAGCACCCCAACTCACCTTTCCCCTTAAGCAAGCATAAGTTGGTTTTCTAAATTTGAGAACCTGTTCTGTTTTGGAATTCAGTTCCTGTGTAGCCAAGTTTACCTTCCGTGTATTACTGATATCTTATGATGTTTCTTTTTCTGTGTGACTTATTTCAGTTAGAATCATCGTACCTGAATCTACTCATTATGCTGCTACGGGCCTGATGACATAGATTTCATTGCTGAGTGATACTGCATTGTACGTAAGTACCACAAGTTCTTTATCCATTTTTCACTTTCTGTGATATTGAACTTGTACTGTAAACGAGGTTCTTGTAAACAGAGGCGTCCCAAACTTTGGGGTGGCTGTTTCTTTTTGATTTTAATTTCCCTAAGCTATAGGACCATAAGTGGCAGTGCCCTAGGCTCTGTTACTTTGTTTTTTAGATGTTTCAGGAAACACCATACACTTCTCCTGAGTGTCTGTTGGCAATTTACATCCCGCCCATCAGCATAACAAGGCTCCCAGTTCTCCATGGCCTGTCCTGCCTTTCTGGATTTTACACTTTTTTCAGATGGCCCTTTTGACCGGGGGGAAGTGAGACTTCATTGTAGTGCAGATTTCCTTTGCAAGCTTGCTTGGTTGGCCAAAAAGGGCGTATGCGTTTTTTCCTGAATATATTCAGGAAAAAACGCATACGCCCTTTTTGGCCAAGTGCATCATTGTGGACGTTCTGCCTCTTTTCCTATGCTTTCAATGCAATTCCAGTCTACCTCCTGAAATCGGTTTCCTGCAATTCTGCCCCGCTTTCAAGTCCTCTTGGCAGCCTTACTTCAGTCTATTTTTGGACGATAGCTGTCATTTATAACTCTGCAGGTTTGTGAATTACAGTGCCCCTGAGCTCCTTTCTTCAACTCGCTTTCTTGTGAGTTGGCCGCAACACCGCAGGATGGCTTCAGGCCCTAATCTGTTTCCGGCACGGCATGCTGAACCTTTGGTTAATTCCTCTTCCTGGTGGGAAATGAGAGTTAAATTTGCCTTTCCAGACACCTCCATCTAGCCTCTCATTGGTTCTCGCTACTCCTGTTCATCTTCCGCAGAAATTGCAAACTGGGCCAAACAGGAGGTTAAAGGGACTGACTCTCCAAGTCGGGAGAGTGTTAGTAAAGCGTCTGGAATGTTGCACCCGAGTATCAGGGGAGGAAAACTGAGACATATTTGAACACGTCTCCCGATCACATGGTTGATCATACTCTGGGTTCCACATGCATGTTTTAGCTGAAGGAAGAATACCTTAAACCTGGAGAGTTGAGACCCGTGTAATGGGTACCATGCAATATGACTTCAAAGGGTCTTCATTTGCTCACCGAACCTCTCCAATCCTATCACTGCTGCGTTTATGCCCCTGTACACAAGTTTGATTCTCTTTTGGAGACATAGCAATCCATAGGTTTTAAGATACTTACTAGTCAGGTACATTCTTAGGCATTTAATATGGGGTTTTGAGTGCATTTCGTTGAGCAAGGAGTAGCTCTTGTCTATTCCATATTTGGCTTAAGGAACTTTATCTGTGCTCATTTCAATCTCTGGTTTTATGCAGCACCCCAAGTCACCTTTCCCCTTAAGCAAGCCTAAGTTGGTTTTCTAAATTTGAGACCCTGTTCTGTTTTGGAATGCATTTCCTGTGTAGCCAAGTTTCCATTCCGTGTATTAGTGATATCTTATGATGTTTCTTTTTCTGTGTGACTTATTTCAGTTAGAATCATCGTACCTGAATCCACTCATTATGCTACTACGGGCCTGATGACATAGATTTCATTGCTGAGTGATACTGCATTGTACGTAAGTACCACAAGTTCTTTATCCATTTTTCACTTTCTGTGATATTGAACTTGTACGGTAAACGAGGTTCTTGTAAACGGAGGCCTCCCAAACTTTGGGGTGGCTGTGTCTTTTTGATTTTAATTTCCCTAAGCTATAGGACCATAAGTGGCAGTGCCCTAGGCTCTGTTGCTTTGTTTTTTAGATGTTTCTGGAAACACCATACACTTCTCCCGAGTGTCTGTTGGCAATTTACATCCCACCCATCAGCATAACAAGGCTCCCAGTTCTCCATGGCCTGTCCTGCCTTTCTGGATTTTACACTTTTTTCAGATGGCCCTTTTGACCGGGGGGAAGTGAGACTTCATTGTAGTGCAGATTTCCTTTGCAAGCTTGCTTGGTTGGCCAAAAAGGGCGTATGCGTTTTTTCCTGAATATATTCAGGAAAAAACGCATACGCCCTTTTTGGCCAAGTGTATCATTGTGGACGTTCTGCCTCTTTTCCTATGCTTTCAATGCAATTCCAGTCTACCTCCTGAAATCGGTTTCCTGCAATTCTGCCCCGCTTTCAAGTCCTCTTGGCAGCCTCACTTCAGTCTATTTTTGGACGAGAGCTGTCATTTATAACTCTGCAGGTTTGTGAATTACAGTGCCCCTGAGCTCCTTTCTTCAACTCGCTTTCTTGTGACCTGGCCGAAACACCGCAAGATGGCTTCAGGCCCTAATCTGGTTCTGGCACGGCACGCTGAGCCTTTGGTTATTTCCTCCTCCTGGTGGGAAATGAGAGTTAAATTTGCCCGTCCAGACACCTCCAGCTAGCCTCTCATTGGTTCTCGCTATTCCTGTTCATCTTCCGCAGAAATTGCAAACTGTGCCAAACAGGAGGTTAAAGGCGCTGACTCTCCAAGTGGGGAGAGTGTTAGTAAAGCGTCTGGAATGTTGCACCCGAGTACCAGGGGAGGAAAACTGAGACATATTGGAACACGTCTCCCGATCACATGGTTGATCATACTCTGGGTTCCACATGCATGTTTTAGCTGAAGGAAGAATACCTAAAACCTGGGTAGTTGAAACCCGTGGAATGGGTACCATGCAATATGACTTCAAAGGGTCTTCATTTGCTCACCGAACCTCTCCAATCCTATCACTGCTGCGTTTATGCCCCTGTACACATGCATGATTCTCTTTCGGAGACATAGCAATCTATAGGTTTTAAGATACTTACTAGTCAGGTACATTCTTAGGCGTTTAATATGCGGTGTTGAGTCCATTTTGTTGAGCAAGGAGTACCTCTTGTCTATTCCATATTTGGCTTAAGGAACTTTATCTGTGCTCATTTCAATCTCTGGTTTTATGCAGCACCCCAACTCACCTTTCCCCTTAAGCAAGCATAAGTTGGTTTTCTAAATTTGAGACCCTGTTCTGTTCTGTAATTCAGTTCCTGTGTAGCCAAGTTTCCATTCCGTGTATTAGTGATATCTTATGATGTTTCTTTTTCTGTGTGACTTATTTCAGTTAGAATCATCATACCTGAATCCACTCATTGTGCTGCTAAGGGCCTGATGACACAGATTTCATTGCTGAGTGATATTGCTTTGTAAGTAAATACCACAACTTCTTTATCCATTTTTCACTTTCTGCGATGTTGAACTTGTACTGTAAACGAGGTTCTTGTAAACAGAGCCGTTCCAAACTTTGGGGTGGCTGTGTCTTTTTGATTTTAATTTCCCTAAGCTATAGGACCATAAGTGGAAGTGCCCTAGGTTCTGTTGCTTTGTTTTTTAGATGTTTCAGGAAACACCATACACTTCTCCCGAGTGGTTGTTGGCAATTTACATCCCGCCCATCAGCATAACAAGGCTCCCAGTTCTCCATGACCTGTCCTGCCTTTCTGGATTTTACACTTTTTTCAGATGGCCCTTTTCACCGGGGGCAAGTGAGACTTCATTGTAGTGCAGATTTCCTTTGCAAGCTTGCTTGGTTGGCCAAAAAGGGCGTATGCGTTTTTTCCTGAATATATTCAGGAAAAAACGCATACGCCCTTTTTGGCCAAGTGCATCATTGTGGACGTTCTGCCTCTATTCCTATGCTTTCAATGCAATACCAGTCTACCTCCTGAAATCGGTTTCCTGCAATTCTGCCCCGCTTTCAAGTCCTCTTGGCAGCCTTACTTCAGTATATTTTTGGACGATAGCTGTCATTTATAACTCTGCATGTTTGTGAATTACAGTGCCCCTGAGCTCCTTTCTTCAAATCGCTTTCTTTTCAGCTGGCCGCAACACCGCAGGATGGCTTCAGGCCCTAATCTGGTTCCGGCACGGCACGCTGAGCCTTTGGTTATTTCCTCTTCCTGGTGGGAAATGAGAGTTAAATTTGCCCGTCCAGACACCTCCAGCTAGTCTCTCATTGGTTTTCCCTATTCCTGTTCATCTTCCGCAGAAATTGCAAACTGTGCCAAACAGGAGGTTAAAGGCGCTGACTCTCCAAGTGGGGAGAGTGTGAGTAAAGCGTCTGGAATGTTGCACCCGAGTACGAGGGGAGGAAAACTGAGACATATTTGAACACGTCTCCCGATCACATGGTTGATCATACTCTGGGTTCCACATGCATGTTTTAGCTGAAGGAAGAATACCTAAAACCTGGGTAGTTGAAACCCGTGGAATGGGTACCATGCAATATGACTTCAAAGGGTCTTCATTTGCTCACCGAACCTCTCCAATCCTATCACTGCTGCGTTTATGCCCCTGTACACATGCTTGATTCTCTTTCGGAGACATAGCAATCCATAGGTTTTTAGATAGTTACTAGTCAGGTGCATTCTTAGGCGTTTAATATGCGGTGTTGAGTCCATTTCGTTGAGCAAGGAGTAGCTCTTGTCTATTCCATATTTGGCTTAAGGAACTTTATCTGTGCTCATTTCAATCTCTGGTTTTATGCAGCACCCCAACTCACCTTTCCCCTTAAGCAAGCATAAGTTGGTTTTCTAAATTTGAGAACCTGTTCTGTTTTGGAATTCAGTTCCTGTGTAGCCAAGTTTACCTTCCGTGTATTACTGATATCTTATGATGTTTCTTTTTCTGTGTGACTTATTTCAGTTAGAATCATCGTACCTGAATCTACTCATTATGCTGCTACGGGCCTGATGACATAGATTTCATTGCTGAGTGATACTGCATTGTACGTAAGTACCACAAGTTCTTTATCCATTTTTCACTTTCTGTGATATTGAACTTGTACTGTAAACGAGGTTCTTGTAAACAGAGGCGTCCCAAACTTTGGGGTGGCTGTTTCTTTTTGATTTTAATTTCCCTAAGCTATAGGACCATAAGTGGCAGTGCCCTAGGCTCTGTTACTTTGTTTTTTAGATGTTTCAGGAAACACCATACACTTCTCCTGAGTGTCTGTTGGCAATTTACATCCCGCCCATCAGCATAACAAGGCTCCCAGTTCTCCATGGCCTGTCCTGCCTTTCTGGATTTTACACTTTTTTCAGATGGCCCTTTTGACCGGGGGGAAGTGAGACTTCATTGTAGTGCAGATTTCCTTTGCAAGCTTGCTTGGTTGGCCAAAAAGGGCGTATGCGTTTTTTCCTGAATATATTCAGGAAAAAACGCATACGCCCTTTTTGGCCAAGTGCATCATTGTGGACGTTCTGCCTCTTTTCCTATGCTTTCAATGCAATTCCAGTCTACCTCCTGAAATCGGTTTCCTGCAATTCTGCCCCGCTTTCAAGTCCTCTTGGCAGCCTTACTTCAGTCTATTTTTGGACGATAGCTGTCATTTATAACTCTGCAGGTTTGTGAATTACAGTGCCCCTGAGCTCCTTTCTTCAACTCGCTTTCTTGTGAGTTGGCCGCAACACCGCAGGATGGCTTCAGGCCCTAATCTGTTTCCGGCACGGCATGCTGAACCTTTGGTTAATTCCTCTTCCTGGTGGGAAATGAGAGTTAAATTTGCCTTTCCAGACACCTCCATCTAGCCTCTCATTGGTTCTCGCTACTCCTGTTCATCTTCCGCAGAAATTGCAAACTGGGCCAAACAGGAGGTTAAAGGGACTGACTCTCCAAGTCGGGAGAGTGTTAGTAAAGCGTCTGGAATGTTGCACCCGAGTATCAGGGGAGGAAAACTGAGACATATTTGAACACGTCTCCCGATCACATGGTTGATCATACTCTGGGTTCCACATGCATGTTTTAGCTGAAGGAAGAATACCTTAAACCTGGAGAGTTGAGACCCGTGTAATGGGTACCATGCAATATGACTTCAAAGGGTCTTCATTTGCTCACCGAACCTCTCCAATCCTATCACTGCTGCGTTTATGCCCCTGTACACAAGTTTGATTCTCTTTTGGAGACATAGCAATCCATAGGTTTTAAGATACTTACTAGTCAGGTACATTCTTAGGCATTTAATATGGGGTTTTGAGTGCATTTCGTTGAGCAAGGAGTAGCTCTTGTCTATTCCATATTTGGCTTAAGGAACTTTATCTGTGCTCATTTCAATCTCTGGTTTTATGCAGCACCCCAAGTCACCTTTCCCCTTAAGCAAGCCTAAGTTGGTTTTCTAAATTTGAGACCCTGTTCTGTTTTGGAATGCATTTCCTGTGTAGCCAAGTTTCCATTCCGTGTATTAGTGATATCTTATGATGTTTCTTTTTCTGTGTGACTTATTTCAGTTAGAATCATCGTACCTGAATCCACTCATTATGCTACTACGGGCCTGATGACATAGATTTCATTGCTGAGTGATACTGCATTGTACGTAAGTACCACAAGTTCTTTATCCATTTTTCACTTTCTGTGATATTGAACTTGTACGGTAAACGAGGTTCTTGTAAACGGAGGCCTCCCAAACTTTGGGGTGGCTGTGTCTTTTTGATTTTAATTTCCCTAAGCTATAGGACCATAAGTGGCAGTGCCCTAGGCTCTGTTGCTTTGTTTTTTAGATGTTTCTGGAAACACCATACACTTCTCCCGAGTGTCTGTTGGCAATTTACATCCCACCCATCAGCATAACAAGGCTCCCAGTTCTCCATGGCCTGTCCTGCCTTTCTGGATTTTACACTTTTTTCAGATGGCCCTTTTGACCGGGGGGAAGTGAGACTTCATTGTAGTGCAGATTTCCTTTGCAAGCTTGCTTGGTTGGCCAAAAAGGGCGTATGCGTTTTTTCCTGAATATATTCAGGAAAAAACGCATACGCCCTTTTTGGCCAAGTGTATCATTGTGGACGTTCTGCCTCTTTTCCTATGCTTTCAATGCAATTCCAGTCTACCTCCTGAAATCGGTTTCCTGCAATTCTGCCCCGCTTTCAAGTCCTCTTGGCAGCCTCACTTCAGTCTATTTTTGGACGAGAGCTGTCATTTATAACTCTGCAGGTTTGTGAATTACAGTGCCCCTGAGCTCCTTTCTTCAACTCGCTTTCTTGTGACCTGGCCGAAACACCGCAAGATGGCTTCAGGCCCTAATCTGGTTCTGGCACGGCACGCTGAGCCTTTGGTTATTTCCTCCTCCTGGTGGGAAATGAGAGTTAAATTTGCCCGTCCAGACACCTCCAGCTAGCCTCTCATTGGTTCTCGCTATTCCTGTTCATCTTCCGCAGAAATTGCAAACTGTGCCAAACAGGAGGTTAAAGGCGCTGACTCTCCAAGTGGGGAGAGTGTTAGTAAAGCGTCTGGAATGTTGCACCCGAGTACCAGGGGAGGAAAACTGAGACATATTGGAACACGTCTCCCGATCACATGGTTGATCATACTCTGGGTTCCACATGCATGTTTTAGCTGAAGGAAGAATACCTAAAACCTGGGTAGTTGAAACCCGTGGAATGGGTACCATGCAATATGACTTCAAAGGGTCTTCATTTGCTCACCGAACCTCTCCAATCCTATCACTGCTGCGTTTATGCCCCTGTACACATGCATGATTCTCTTTCGGAGACATAGCAATCTATAGGTTTTAAGATACTTACTAGTCAGGTACATTCTTAGGCGTTTAATATGCGGTGTTGAGTCCATTTTGTTGAGCAAGGAGTACCTCTTGTCTATTCCATATTTGGCTTAAGGAACTTTATCTGTGCTCATTTCAATCTCTGGTTTTATGCAGCACCCCAACTCACCTTTCCCCTTAAGCAAGCATAAGTTGGTTTTCTAAATTTGAGACCCTGTTCTGTTCTGTAATTCAGTTCCTGTGTAGCCAAGTTTCCATTCCGTGTATTAGTGATATCTTATGATGTTTCTTTTTCTGTGTGACTTATTTCAGTTAGAATCATCATACCTGAATCCACTCATTGTGCTGCTAAGGGCCTGATGACACAGATTTCATTGCTGAGTGATATTGCTTTGTAAGTAAATACCACAACTTCTTTATCCATTTTTCACTTTCTGCGATGTTGAACTTGTACTGTAAACGAGGTTCTTGTAAACAGAGCCGTTCCAAACTTTGGGGTGGCTGTGTCTTTTTGATTTTAATTTCCCTAAGCTATAGGACCATAAGTGGAAGTGCCCTAGGTTCTGTTGCTTTGTTTTTTAGATGTTTCAGGAAACACCATACACTTCTCCCGAGTGGTTGTTGGCAATTTACATCCCGCCCATCAGCATAACAAGGCTCCCAGTTCTCCATGACCTGTCCTGCCTTTCTGGATTTTACACTTTTTTCAGATGGCCCTTTTCACCGGGGGCAAGTGAGACTTCATTGTAGTGCAGATTTCCTTTGCAAGCTTGCTTGGTTGGCCAAAAAGGGCGTATGCGTTTTTTCCTGAATATATTCAGGAAAAAACGCATACGCCCTTTTTGGCCAAGTGCATCATTGTGGACGTTCTGCCTCTATTCCTATGCTTTCAATGCAATACCAGTCTACCTCCTGAAATCGGTTTCCTGCAATTCTGCCCCGCTTTCAAGTCCTCTTGGCAGCCTTACTTCAGTATATTTTTGGACGATAGCTGTCATTTATAACTCTGCATGTTTGTGAATTACAGTGCCCCTGAGCTCCTTTCTTCAACTCGCTTTCTTTTCAGCTGGCCGCAACACCGCAGGATGGCTTCAGGCCCTAATCTGGTTCCGGCACGGCACGCTGAGCCTTTGGTTATTTCCTCTTCCTGGTGGGAAATGAGAGTTAAATTTGCCCGTCCAGACACCTCCAGCTAGTCTCTCATTGGTTTTCCCTATTCCTGTTCATCTTCCGCAGAAATTGCAAACTGTGCCAAACAGGAGGTTAAAGGCGCTGACTCTCCAAGTGGGGAGAGTGTGAGTAAAGCGTCTGGAATGTTGCACCCGAGTACGAGGGGAGGAAAACTGAGACATATTTGAACACGTCTCCCGATCACATGGTTGATCATACTCTGGGTTCCACATGCATGTTTTAGCTGAAGGAAGAATACCTAAAACCTGGGTAGTTGAAACCCGTGGAATGGGTACCATGCAATATGACTTCAAAGGGTCTTCATTTGCTCACCGAACCTCTCCAATCCTATCACTGCTGCGTTTATGCCCCTGTACACATGCTTGATTCTCTTTCGGAGACATAGCAATCCATAGGTTTTTAGATAGTTACTAGTCAGGTGCATTCTTAGGCGTTTAATATGCGGTGTTGAGTCCATTTCGTTGAGCAAGGAGTAGCTCTTGTCTATTCCATATTTGGCTTAAGGAACTTTATCTGTGCTCATTTCAATCTCTGGTTTTATGCAGCACCCCAACTCACCTTTCCCCTTAAGCAAGCATAAGTTGGTTTTCTAAATTTGAGACCCTGTTCTGTTTTGGAATGCAGTTCCTGTGTAGCCAAGTTTACATTCCGTGTATTAGTGATATCTTATGATGTTTCTTTTTCTGTGTGACTTATTTCAGTTAGAATCATCGTACCTGAATCTACTCATTATGCTGCTACGGGCCTGATGACATAGATTTCATTGCTGAGTGATACTGCATTGTACATAAGTACCACAAGTTCTTTATCCATTTTTCACTTTCTGTGATATTGAACTTGTACTGTAAACGAGGTTCTTGTAAACAGAGGCGTCCCAAACTTTGGCGTGGCTGTGTCTTTTTGATTTTAATTTCCCTAAGCTATAGGACCATAAGTGGCAGTGCCCTAGGCTCTGTTACTTTGTTTTTTAGATGTTTCAGGAAACACCATACACTTCTCCTGAGTGTCTGTTGGCAATTTACATCCCGCCCATCAGCATAACAAGGCTCCCAGTTCTCCATGGCCTGTCCTGCCTTTCTGGATTTTACACTTTTTTCAGATGGCCCTTTTGACTGGGGGGAAGTGAGACTTCATTGTAGTGCAGATTTCCTTTGCAAGCTTGCTTGGTTGGCCAAAAAGGGCGTATGCGTTTTTTCCTGAATATATTCAGGAAAAAACGCATACGCCCTTTTTGGCCAAGTGCATCATTGTGGACGTTCTGCCTCTTTTCCTATGCTTTCAATGCAATTCCAGTCTACCTCCTGAAATCGGTTTCCTGCAATTCTGCCCCGCTTTCAAGTCCTCTTGGCAGCCTTACTTCAGTCTATTTTTGGACGATAGCTGTCATTTATAACTCTGCAGGTTTGTGAATTACAGTGCCCCTGAGCTCCTTTCTTCAACTCGCTTTCTTTTGTGCTGGCCGCAACACCGCAGGATGGCTTCAGGCCCTAATCTGGTTCCGGCACGGCACGCTGAGCCTTTGGTTAATTCCTGTTCCTGGTGGGAAATGAGAGTTAAATTTGCCCGTCCAGACACCTCCAGGTAGCCTCTCATTGGTTCTCGCTATTCCTGTTCATCTTCCGCAGAAATTGCAAACTGGGCCAAACAGGAGGTTAAAGGGACTGACTCTCCAAGTCGGGAGAGTGTTAGTAAAGCGTCTGGAATCTTGCACCCGAGTACCAGGGTACGAAAACTGAGACATATTTGAACACGTCTCCCGATCACATGGTTGATCATACTCTAGGTTCCACATGCATGTTTTAGCTGAAGGAAGAATACCTTAAATCTGGAGAGTTGAGACCCGTGTAATGGGTACCATGCAATATGACTTCAAAGGGTCTTCATTGCTCACCGAACTTCTCCAATCCTATCACTGCTGCGTTTATGCCCCTGTACACATGCTTGGTTCTCTTTTGGAGACATAGCAATCCATAGGTTTTACGATACTTACTAGTCAGGTACATTCTTAGGCGTTTAATATGGGGTGTTGAGTCCATTTCGTTGAGCAAGGAGTAGCTCTTGTCTATTCCATATTTGGCTTAAGGAACTTTATCTGTGCTCATTTCAATCTCTGGTATTATGCAGCACCCCAACTCACCTTTACCCTTAAGCAAGAATAAGTTGGTTTTCTAAATTTGAGACCCTGTTCTGTTCTGTAATTCATTTCCTGTGTAGCCAAGTTTCCATTCCGTGTATTACTGATATCTTATGATGTTTCTTTTTGTGTGTGACTTATTTCAGTTAGAATCATCATACCTGAATCCACTCATTGTGCTGCTAAGGGCCTGATGACACAGATTTCATTGCTGAGTGATATTGCTTTGTAAGTAAATACCACAACTTCTTTATCCATTTTTCACTTTCTGCGATGTTGAACTTGTACTGTAAACGAGGTTCTTGTCAACAGAGCCGTTCCAAACTTTGGGGTGGCTGTGTCTTTTTGATTTTAATTTCCCTAAGCTATAGGACCATAAGTGGAAGTGCCCTAGGTTCTGTTGCTTTGTTTTTTAGATGTTTCAGGAAACACCATACACTTCTCCCGAGTGTCTGTTGGCAGTTTACATACCGCCCATCAGCATAAAAAGGCTCCCAGTTCTCCATGGCCTGTCCTGCCTTTCTGGATTTTACACTTTTTTCAGATGACCCTTTTGACCGGGGGGAAGTGAGACTTCATTGTAGTGCAGATTTCCTTTGCAAGCTTGCTTGGTTGGCCAAAAAGGGCGTATGCGTTTTTTCCTGAATATATTCAGGAAAAAACGCATACGCCCTTTTTGGCCAAGTGCATCATTGTGGACGTTCTGCCTCTTTTCCTATGCTTTCAATGCAATTCCAGTCTACCTCCTGAAATCGGTTTCCTGCAATTCTGCCCCGCTTTCAAGTCCTCTTGGCAGACTTACTTCAGTCTATTTTTGGACGATAGCTGTCATTTATAACTCTGCAGGTTTGTGAATTACAGTGCCCCTGAGCTCCTTTCTTCAACTCGCTTTCTTGTGAGTTGGCCGCAACACCGCAGGATGGCTTCAGGCCCTAATCTGGTTCCGGCCCGGCATGCTGAGCCTTTGGTTAATTCCTCTTCCTGGTGGGAAATGAGAGTTAAATTTGCCTTTCCAGACACCTCCATCTAGCCTCTCATTGGTTCTCGCTATTCCTGTTCATCTTCCGCAGAAATTGCAAACTGGGCCAAACAGGAGGTTAAAGGGACTGACTCTCCAAGTCGGGAGAGTGTTAGTAAAGCGTCTGGAATGTTGCACCCGAGTACCAGGGGAGGAAAACTGAGACATATTTGAACACGTCTCCCGATCACATGGTTGATCATACTCTGGGTTCCACATGCATGTTTTAGCTGAAGGAAGAATACCTTAAACCTGGAGAGTTGAGACCCGTGTAATGGGTACCATGCAATATGACTTCAAAGGGTCTTCATTTGCTCACCGAACCTCTCCAATCCTATCACTGCTGCGTTTATGCCCCTGTACACAAGTTTGATTCTCTTTTGGAGACATAGCAATCCATAGGTTTTAAGATACTTACTAGTCAGGTACATTCTTAGGCATTTAATATGGGGTTTTGAGTGCATTTCGTTGAGCAAGGAGTAGCTCTTGTCTATTCCATATTTGGCTTAAGGAACTTTATCTGTGCTCATTTCAATCTCTGGTTTTATGCAGCACCCCAACTCACCTTTCCCCTTAAGCAAGCATAAGTTGGTTTTCTAAATTTGAGACCCTGTTCTGTTTTGGAATGCATTTCCTGTGTAGCCAAGTTTCCATTCCGTGTATTAGTGATATCTTATGATGTTTCTTTTTCTGTGTGACTTATTTCAGTTAGAATCATCGTACCTGAATCCACTCATTATGCTACTACGGGCCTGATGACATAGATTTCATTGCTGAGTGATACTGCATTGTACGTAAGTACCACAAGTTCTTTATCCATTTTTCACTTTCTGTGATATTGAACTTGTACGGTAAATGAGGTTCTTGTAAACGGAGGCCTCCCAAACTTTGGGGTGGCTGTGTCTTTTTGATTTTAATTTCCCTAAGCTATAGGACCATAAGTGGCAGTGCCCTAGGCTCTGTTGCTTTGTTTTTTAGATGTTTCTGGAAACACCATACACTTCTCCCGAGTGTCTGTTGGCAATTTACATCCCACCCATCAGCATAACAAGGCTCCCAGTTCTCCATGGCCTGTCCTGCCTTTCTGGATTTTACACTTTTTTCAGATGGCCCTTTTGACCGGGGGGAAGTGAGACTTCATTGTAGTGCAGATTTCCTTTGCAAGCTTGCTTGGTTGGCCAAAAAGGGCGTATGCGTTTTTTCCTGAATATATTCAGGAAAAAACGCATACGCCCTTTTTGGCCAAGTGTATCATTGTGGACGTTCTGCCTCTTTTCCTATGCTTTCAATGCAATTCCAGTCTACCTCCTGAAATCGGTTTCCTGCAATTCTGACCCGCTTTCAAGTCCTCTTGGCAGCCTCACTTCAGTCTATTTTTGGACGAGAGCTGTCATTTATAACTCTGCAGGTTTGTGAATTACAGTGCCCCTGAGCTCCTTTCTTCAACTCGCTTTCTTGTGACCTGGCCGAAACACCGCAGGATGGCTTCAGGCCCTAATCTGGTTATGGCACGGCACGCTGAGCCTTTGGTTATTTCCTCCTCCTGGTGGGAAATGAGAGTTAAATTTGCCCGTCCAGACACCTCCAGCTAGCCTCTCATTGGTTCTCACTATTCCTGTTCATCTTCCGCAGAAATTGCAAACTGTGCCAAACAGGAGGTTAAAGGCGCTGACTCTCCAAGTGGGGAGAGTGTTAGTAAAGCGTCTGGAATGTTGCACCCGAGTACCAGGGGAGGCAAACTGAGACATATTTGAACACGTCTCCCGATCACATGGTTGATCATACTCTGGGTTCCACATGCATGTTTTAGCTGAAGGAAGAATACCTATAACCTGGGTAGTTGAAACCCGTGGAATGGGTACCATGCAATATGACTTCAAAGGGTCTTCATTTGCTCACCGAACCTCTCCAATCCTATCACTGCTGCGTTTATGCCCCTGTACACATGCATGATTCTCTTTCGGAGACATAGCAATCTATAGGTTTTAAGATACTTACTAGTCAGGTACATTCTTAGGCGTTTAATATGCGGTGTTGAGTCCATTTTGTTGAGCAAGGAGTACCTCTTGTCTATTCCATATTTGGCTTAAGGAACTTTATCTGTGCTCATTTCAATCTCTGGTTTTATGCAGCACCCCAACTCACCTTTCCCCTTAAGCAAGCATAAGTTGGTTTTCTAAATTTGAGACCCTGTTCTGTTCTGTAATTCAGTTCCTGTGTAGCCAAGTTTCCATTCCGTGTATTAGTGATATCTTATGATGTTTCTTTTTCTGTGTGACTTATTTCAGTTAGAATCATCATACCTGAATCCACTCATTGTGCTGCTAAGGGCCTGATGACACAGATTTCATTGCTGAGTGATATTGCTTTGTAAGTAAATACCACAACTTCTTTATCCATTTTTCACTTTCTGCGATGTTGAACTTGTACTGTAAACGAGGTTCTTGTAAACAGAGCCGTTCCAAACTTTGGGGTGGCTGTGTCTTTTTGATTTTAATTTCCCTAAGCTATAGGACCATAAGTGGAAGTGCCCTAGGTTCTGTTGCTTTGTTTTTTAGATGTTTCAGGAAACACCATACACTTCTCCCGAGTGGTTGTTGGCAATTTACATCCCGCCCATCAGCATAACAAGGCTCCCAGTTCTCCATGACCTGTCCTGCCTTTCTGGATTTTACACTTTTTTCAGATGGCCCTTTTCACCGGGGGCAAGTGAGACTTCATTGTAGTGCAGATTTCCTTTGCAAGCTTGCTTGGTTGGCCAAAAAGTGCGTATGCGTTTTTTCCTGAATATATTCAGGAAAAAACGCATACGCCCTTTTTGGCCAAGTGCATCATTGTGGACGTTCTGCCTCTTTTCCTATGCTTTCAATGCAATTCCAGTCTACCTCCTGAAATCGGTTTCCTGCAATTCTGACCCGCTTTCAAGTCCTCTTGGCAGCCTTACTTCAGTATATTTTTGGACGATAGCTGTCATTTATAACTCTGCATATTTGTGAATTACAGTGCCCCTGAGCTCCTTTCTTCAACTCGCTTTCTTTTCAGCTGGCCGCAACACCGCAGGATGGCTTCAGGCCCTAATCTGGTTCCGGCACGGCACACTGAGCCTTTGGTTATTTCCTCTTCCTGGTGGGAAATGAGAGTTAAATTTGCCCGTCCAGACACCTCCAGCTAGTCTCTCATTGGTTTTCCTTATTCCTGTTCATCTTCCGCAGAAATTGCAAACTGTGCCAAACAGGAGGTTAAAGGCGCTGACTCTCCAAGTGGGGAGAGTGTGAGTAAAGCATCTGGAATGTTGCACCCGAGTACGAGGGGAGGAAAACTGAGACATATTTGAACACGTCTCCCGATCACATGGTTGATCATACTCTGGGTTCCACATGCATGTTTTAGCTGAAGGAAGAATACCTAAAACCTGGGTAGTTGAAACCCGTGGAATGGATACCATGCAATATGACTTCAAAAGGTCTTCATTTGCTCACCGAACCTCTCCAATCCTATCACTGCTGCGTTTATGCCCCTGTACACATGCTTGATTCTCTTTCGGAGACATAGCAATCCATAGGTTTTTAGATAGTTACTAGTCAGGTGCATTCTTAGGCGTTTAATATGCAGTGTTGAGTCCATTTCGTTGAGCAAGGAGTAGCTCTTGTCTATTCCATATTTGGCTTAAGGAACTTTATCTGTGCTCATTTCAATCTCTGGTTTTATGCAGCACCCCAACTCACCTTTCCCCTTAAGCAAGCATAAGTTGGTTTTCTAAATTTGAGACCCTGTTCTGTTTTGGAATGCAGTTCCTGTGTAGCCAAGTTTACATTCCGTGTATTAGTGATATCTTATGATGTTTCTTTTTCTGTGTGACTTATTTCAGTTAGAATCATCGTACCTGAATCTACTCATTATGCTGCTACGGGCCTGATGACATAGATTTCATTGCTGAGTGATACTGCATTGTACGTAAGTACCACAAGTTCTTTATCCATTTTTCACTTTCTGTGATATTGAACTTGTACTGTAAACGAGGTTCTTGTAAACAGAGGCGTCCCAAACTTTGGCGTGGCTGTGTCTTTTTGATTTTAATTTCCCTAAGCTATAGGACCATAAGTGGCAGTGCCCTAGGCTCTGTTACTTTGTTTTTTAGATGTTTCAGGAAACACCATACACTTCTCCTGAGTGTCTGTTGGCAATTTACATCCCGCCCATCAGCATAACAAGGCTCCCAGTTCTCCATGGCCTGTCCTGCCTTTCTGGATTTTACACTTTTTTCAGATGGCCCTTTTGACTGGGGGGAAGTGAGACTTCATTGTAGTGCAGATTTCCTTTGCAAGCTTGCTTGGTTGGCCAAAAAGGGCGTATGCGTTTTTTCCTGAATATATTCAGGAAAAAACGCATACGCCCTTTTTGGCCAAGTGCATCATTGTGGACGTTCTGCCTCTTTTCCTATGCTTTCAATGCAATTCCAGTCTACCTCCTGAAATCGGTTTCCTGCAATTCTGCCCCGCTTTCAAGTCCTCTTGGCAGCCTTACTTCAGTCTATTTTTGGACGATAGCTGTCATTTATAACTCTGCAGGTTTGTGAATTACAGTGCCCCTGAGCTCCTTTCTTCAACTCGCTTTCTTTTGTGCTGGCCGCAACACTGCAGGATGGCTTCAGGCCCTAATCTGGTTCCGGCACGGCACGCTGAGCCTTTGGTTAATTCCTGTTCCTGGTGGGAAATGAGAGTTAAATTTGCCCGTCCAGACACCTCCAGGTAGCCTCTCATTGGTTCTCGCTATTCCTGTTCATCTTCCGCAGAAATTGCAAACTGGGCCAAACAGGAGGTTAAAGGGACTGACTCTCCAAGACGGGAGAGTGTTAGTAAAGCGTCTGGAATCTTGCACCCGAGTACCAGGGTACGAAAACTGAGACATATTTGAACACGTCTCCCGATCACATGGTTGATCATACTCTAGGTTCCACATGCATGTTTTAGCTGAAGGAAGAATACCTTAAAACCGGGTAGTTGAAACCCGTGGAATGGATACCATGCAATATGACTTCAAAGGGTCTTCATTTGCTCACCGAACCTCTCCAATCCTATCACTGCTGCGTTTATGCCCCTGTACACATGCTTGGTTCTCTTTTAGAGACATAGCAATCCATAGGTTTTAAGATACTTACTAGTCAGGTACATTCTTAGGCGTTTAATATGGGGTGTTGAGTCCATTTCGTTGAGCAAGGAGTAGCTCTTGTCTATTCCATATTTGGCTTAAGGAACTTTATCTGTGCTCATTTCAATCTCTGGTATTATGCAGCACCCCAACTCACCTTTACCCTTAAGCAAGAATAAGTTGGTTTTCTAAATTTGAGACCCTGTTCTGTTCTGTAATTCATTTCCTGTGTAGCCAAGTTTCCATTCCGTGTATTACTGATATCTTATGATGTTTCTTTTTGTGTGTGACTTATTTCAGTTAGAATCATCATACCTGAATCCACTCATTGTGCTGCTAAGGGCCTGATGACACAGATTTCATTGCTGAGTGATATTGCTTTGTAAGTAAATACCACAACTTCTTTATCCATTTTTCACTTTCTGCGATGTTGAACTTGTACTGTAAACGAGGTTCTTGTCAACAGAGCCGTTCCAAACTTTGGGGTGGCTGTGTCTTTTTGATTTTAATTTCCCTAAGCTATAGGACCATAAGTGGAAGTGCCCTAGGTTCTGTTGCTTTGTTTTTTAGATGTTTCAGGAAACACCATACACTTCTCCCGAGTGTCTGTTGGCAGTTTACATACCGCCCATCAGCATAACAAGGCTCCCAGTTCTCCATGGCCTGTCCTGCCTTTCTGGATTTTACACTTTTTTCAGATGACCCTTTTGACCGGGGGGAAGTGAGACTTCATTGTAGTGCAGATTTCCTTTGCAAGCTTGCTTGGTTGGCCAAAAAGGGCGTATGCGTTTTTTCCTGAATATATTCAGGAAAAAACGCATACGCCCTTTTTGGCCAAGTGCATCATTGTGGACGTTCTGCCTCTTTTCCTATGCTTTCAATGCAATTCCAGTCTACCTCCTGAAATCGGTTTCCTGCAATTCTGCCCCGCTTTCAAGTCCTCTTGGCAGCCTTACTTCAGTCTATTTTTGGACGATAGCTGTCATTTATAACTCTGCAGGTTTGTGAATTACAGTGCCCCTGAGCTCCTTTCTTCAACTCGCTTTCTTTTGTGCTGGCCGCAACACCGCAGGATGGCTTCAGGCCCTAATCTGGTTCCGGCACGGCACGCTGAGCCTTTGGTTAATTCCTGTTCCTGGTGGGAAATGAGAGTTAAATTTGCCCGTCCAGACACCTCCAGGTAGCCTCTCATTGGTTCTCGCTATTCCTGTTCATCTTCCGCAGAAATTGCAAACTGGGCCAAACAGGAGGTTAAAGGGACTGACTCTCCAAGTCGGGAGAGTGTTAGTAAAGCGTCTGGAATCTTGCACCCGAGTACCAGGGTACGAAAACTGAGACATATTTGAACACGTCTCCCGATCACATGGTTGATCATACTCTAGGTTCCACATGCATGTTTTAGCTGAAGGAAGAATACCTTAAAACCGGGTAGTTGAAACCCGTGGAATGGATACCATGCAATATGACTTCAAAGGGTCTTCATTTGCTCACCGAACCTCTCCAATCCTATCACTGCTGCGTTTATGCCCCTGTACACATGCTTGGTTCTCTTTTGGAGACATAGCAATCCATAGGTTTTAAGATACTTACTAGTCAGGTACATTCTTAGGCGTTTAATATGGGGTGTTGAGTCCATTTCGTTGAGCAAGGAGTAGCTCTTGTCTATTCCATATTTGGCTTAAGGAACTTTATCTGTGCTCATTTCAATCTCTGGTATTATGCAGCACCCCAACTCACCTTTACCCTTAAGCAAGAATAAGTTGGTTTTCTAAATTTGAGACCCTGTTCTGTTCTGTAATTCATTTCCTGTGTAGCCAAGTTTCCATTCCGTGTATTACTGATATCTTATGATGTTTCTTTTTGTGTGTGACTTATTTCAGTTAGAATCATCATACCTGAATCCACTCATTGTGCTGCTAAGGGCCTGATGACACAGATTTCATTGCTGAGTGATATTGCTTTGTAAGTAAATACCACAACTTCTTTATCCATTTTTCACTTTCTGCGATGTTGAACTTGTACTGTAAACGAGGTTCTTGTCAACAGAGCCGTTCCAAACTTTGGGGTGGCTGTGTCTTTTTGATTTTAATTTCCCTAAGCTATAGGACCATAAGTGGAAGTGCCCTAGGTTCTGTTGCTTTGTTTTTTAGATGTTTCAGGAAACACCATACACTTCTCCCGAGTGTCTGTTGGCAGTTTACATACCGCCCATCAGCATAACAAGGCTCCCAGTTCTCCATGGCCTGTCCTGCCTTTCTGGATTTTACACTTTTTTCAGATGACCCTTTTGACCGGGGGGAAGTGAGACTTCATTGTAGTGCAGATTTCCTTTGCAAGCTTGCTTGGTTGGCCAAAAAGGGCGTATGCGTTTTTTCCTGAATATATTCAGGAAAAAACGCATACGCCCTTTTTGGCCAAGTGCATCATTGTGGACGTTCTGCCTCTTTTCCTATGCTTTCAATGCAATTCCAGTCTACCTCCTGAAATCGGTTTCCTGCAATTCTGCCCCGCTTTCAAGTCCTCTTGGCAGCCTTACTTCAGTCTATTTTTGGACGATAGCTGTCATTTATAACTCTGCAGGTTTGTGAATTACAGTGCCCCTGAGCTCCTTTCTTCAACTCGCTTTCTTTTGTGCTGGCCGCAACACCGCAGGATGGCTTCAGGCCCTAATCTGGTTCCGGCACGGCACGCTGAGCCTTTGGTTAATTCCTGTTCCTGGTGGGAAATGAGAGTTAAATTTGCCCGTCCAGACACCTCCAGGTAGCCTCTCATTGGTTCTCGCTATTCCTGTTCATCTTCCGCAGAAATTGCAAACTGGGCCAAACAGGAGGTTAAAGGGACTGACTCTCCAAGTCGGGAGAGTGTTAGTAAAGCGTCTGGAATCTTGCACCCGAGTACCAGGGTACGAAAACTGAGACATATTTGAACACGTCTCCCGATCACATGGTTGATCATACTCTAGGTTCCACATGCATGTTTTAGCTGAAGGAAGAATACCTTAAAACCGGGTAGTTGAAACCCGTGGAATGGATACCATGCAATATGACTTCAAAGGGTCTTCATTTGCTCACCGAACCTCTCCAATCCTATCACTGCTGCGTTTATGCCCCTGTACACATGCTTGGTTCTCTTTTGGAGACATAGCAATCCATAGGTTTTAAGATACTTACTAGTCAGGTACATTCTTAGGCGTTTAATATGGGGTGTTGAGTCCATTTCGTTGAGCAAGGAGTAGCTCTTGTCTATTCCATATTTGGCTTAAGGAACTTTATCTGTGCTCATTTCAATCTCTGGTATTATGCAGCACCCCAACTCACCTTTACCCTTAAGCAAGAATAAGTTGGTTTTCTAAATTTGAGACCCTGTTCTGTTCTGTAATTCATTTCCTGTGTAGCCAAGTTTCCATTCCGTGTATTACTGATATCTTATGATGTTTCTTTTTGTGTGTGACTTATTTCAGTTAGAATCATCATACCTGAATCCACTCATTGTGCTGCTAAGGGCCTGATGACACAGATTTCATTGCTGAGTGATATTGCTTTGTAAGTAAATACCACAACTTCTTTATCCATTTTTCACTTTCTGCGATGTTGAACTTGTACTGTAAACGAGGTTCTTGTCAACAGAGCCGTTCCAAACTTTGGGGTGGCTGTGTCTTTTTGATTTTAATTTCCCTAAGCTATAGGACCATAAGTGGAAGTGCCCTAGGTTCTGTTGCTTTGTTTTTTAGATGTTTCAGGAAACACCATACACTTCTCCCGAGTGTCTGTTGGCAGTTTACATACCGCCCATCAGCATAACAAGGCTCCCAGTTCTCCATGGCCTGTCCTGCCTTTCTGGATTTTACACTTTTTTCAGATGACCCTTTTGACCGGGGGGAAGTGAGACTTCATTGTAGTGCAGATTTCCTTTGCAAGCTTGCTTGGTTGGCCAAAAAGGGCGTATGCGTTTTTTCCTGAATATATTCAGGAAAAAACGCATACGCCCTTTTTGGCCAAGTGCATCATTGTGGACGTTCTGCCTCTTTTCCTATGCTTTCAATGCAATTCCAGTCTACCTCCTGAAATCGGTTTCCTGCAATTCTGCCCCGCTTTCAAGTCCTCTTGGCAGACTTACTTCAGTCTATTTTTGGACGATAGCTGTCATTTATAACTCTGCAGGTTTGTGAATTACAGTGCCCCTGAGCTCCTTTCTTCAACTCGCTTTCTTGTGAGTTGGCCGCAACACCGCAGGATGGCTTCAGGCCCTAATCTGGTTCCGGCCCGGCATGCTGAGCCTTTGGTTAATTCCTCTTCCTGGTGGGAAATGAGAGTTAAATTTGCCTTTCCAGACACCTCCATCTAGCCTCTCATTGGTTCTCGCTATTCCTGTTCATCTTCCGCAGAAATTGCAAACTGGGCCAAACAGGAGGTTAAAGGGACTGACGCTCCAAGTCGGGAGAGTGTTAGTAAAGCGTCTGGAATGTTGCACCCGAGTACCAGGGGAGGAAAACTGAGACATATTTGAACACGTCTCCCGATCACATGGTTGATCATACTCTGGGTTCCACATGCATGTTTTAGCTGAAGGAAGAATACCTTAAACCTGGAGATTTGAGACCCGTGTAATGGGTACCATGCAATATGACTTCAAAGGGTCTTCATTTGCTCACCGAACCTCTCCAATCCTATCACTGCTGCGTTTATGCCCCTGTACACATGCTTGATTCTCTTTCGGAGACATAGCAATCCATAGGTTTTTAGATAGTTACTAGTCAGGTGCATTCTTAGGCGTTTAATATGCGGTGTTGAGTCCATTTCGTTGAGCAAGGAGTAGCTCTTGTCTATTCCATATTTGGCTTAAGGAACTTTATCTGTGCTCATTTCAATCTCTGGTTTTATGCAGCACCCCAACTCACCTTTCCCCTTAAGCAAGCATAAGTTGGTTTTCTAAATTTGAGACCCTGTTCTGTTTTGGAATGCAGTTCCTGTGTAGCCAAGTTTACATTCCGTGTATTAGTGATATCTTATGATGTTTCTTTTTCTGTGTGACTTATTTCAGTTAGAATCATCGTACCTGAATCTACTCATTATGCTGCTACGGGCCTGATGACATAGATTTCATTGCTGAGTGATACTGCATTGTACGTAAGTACCACAAGTTCTTTATCCATTTTTCACTTTCTGTGATATTGAACTTGTACTGTAAACGAGGTTCTTGTAAACAGAGGCGTCCCAAACTTTGGCGTGGCTGTGTCTTTTTGATTTTAATTTCCCTAAGCTATAGGACCATAAGTGGCAGTGCCCTAGGCTCTGTTACTTTGTTTTTTAGATGTTTCAGGAAACACCATACACTTCTCCTGAGTGTCTGTTGGCAATTTACATCCCGCCCATCAGCATAACAAGGCTCCCAGTTCTCCATGGCCTGTCCTGCCTTTCTGGATTTTACACTTTTTTCAGATGGCCCTTTTGACCGGGGGGAAGTGAGACTTCATTGTAGTGCAGATTTCCTTTGCAAGCTTGCTTGGTTGGCCAAAAAGGGCGTATGCGTTTTTTCCTGAATATATTCAGGAAAAAACGCATACGCCCTTTTTGGCCAAGTGCATCATTGTGGACGTTCTGCCTCTTTTCCTATGCTTTCAATGCAATTCCAGTCTACCTCCTGAAATCGGTTTCCTGGAATTCTGCCCCGCTTTCAAGTCCTCTTGGCAGCCTTACTTCAGTCTATTTTTGGACGATAGCTGTCATTTATAACTCTGCAGGTTTGTGAATTACAGTGCCCCTGAACTCCTTTCTTCAACTCGCTTTCTTTTGTGCTGGCCGCAACACCGCAGGATGGCTTCAGGCCCTAATCTGGTTCCGGCACGGCACGCTGAGCCTTTGGTTAATTCCTGTTCCTGGTGGGAAATGAGAGTTAAATTTGCCCGTCCAGACACCTCCAGGTAGCCTCTCATTGGTTCTCGCTATTCCTGTTCATCTTCCGCAGAAATTGCAAACTGGGCCAAACAGGAGGTTAAAGGGACTGACTCTCCAAGTCGGGAGAGTGTTAGTAAAGCGTCTGGAATCTTGCACCCGAGTACCAGGGTACGAAAACTGAGACATATTTGAACACGTCTCCCGATCACATGGTTGATCATACTCTAGGTTCCACATGCATGTTTTAGCTGAAGGAAGAATACCTTAAAACCGGGTAGTTGAAACCCGTGGAATGGATACCATGCAATATGACTTCAAAGGGTCTTCATTTGCTCACCGAACCTCTCCAATCCTATCACTGCTGCGTTTATGCCCCTGTACACATGCTTGGTTCTCTTTTAGAGACATAGCAATCCATAGGTTTTAAGATACTTACTAGTCAGGTACATTCTTAGGCGTTTAATATGGGGTGTTGAGTCCATTTCGTTGAGCAAGGAGTAGCTCTTGTCTATTCCATATTTGGCTTAAGGAACTTTATCTGTGCTCATTTCAATCTCTGGTATTATGCAGCACCCCAACTCACCTTTACCCTTAAGCAAGAATAAGTTGGTTTTCTAAATTTGAGACCCTGTTCTGTTCTGTAATTCATTTCCTGTGTAGCCAAGTTTCCATTCCGTGTATTACTGATATCTTATGATGTTTCTTTTTGTGTGTGACTTATTTCAGTTAGAATCATCATACCTGAATCCACTCATTGTGCTGCTAAGGGCCTGATGACACAGATTTCATTGCTGAGTGATATTGCTTTGTAAGTAAATACCACAACTTCTTTATCCATTTTTCACTTTCTGCGATGTTGAACTTGTACTGTAAACGAGGTTCTTGTCAACAGAGCCGTTCCAAACTTTGGGGTGGCTGTGTCTTTTTGATTTTAATTTCCCTAAGCTATAGGACCATAAGTGGAAGTGCCCTAGGTTCTGTTGCTTTGTTTTTTAGATGTTTCAGGAAACACCATACACTTCTCCCGAGTGTCTGTTGGCAGTTTACATACCGCCCATCAGCATAACAAGGCTCCCAGTTCTCCATGGCCTGTCCTGCCTTTCTGGATTTTACACTTTTTTCAGATGACCCTTTTGACCGGGGGGAAGTGAGACTTCATTGTAGTGCAGATTTCCTTTGCAAGCTTGCTTGGTTGGCCAAAAAGGGCGTATGCGTTTTTTCCTGAATATATTCAGGAAAAAACGCATACGCCCTTTTTGGCCAAGTGCATCATTGTGGACGTTCTGCCTCTTTTCCTATGCTTTCAATGCAATTCCAGTCTACCTCCTGAAATCGGTTTCCTGCAATTCTGCCCCGCTTTCAAGTCCTCTTGGCAGCCTTACTTCAGTCTATTTTTGGACGATAGCTGTCATTTATAACTCTGCAGGTTTGTGAATTACAGTGCCCCTGAGCTCCTTTCTTCAACTCGCTTTCTTTTGTGCTGGCCGCAACACCGCAGGATGGCTTCAGGCCCTAATCTGGTTCCGGCACGGCACGCTGAGCCTTTGGTTAATTCCTGTTCCTGGTGGGAAATGAGAGTTAAATTTGCCCGTCCAGACACCTCCAGGTAGCCTCTCATTGGTTCTCGCTATTCCTGTTCATCTTCCGCAGAAATTGCAAACTGGGCCAAACAGGAGGTTAAAGGGACTGACTCTCCAAGTCGGGAGAGTGTTAGTAAAGCGTCTGGAATCTTGCACCCGAGTACCAGGGTACGAAAACTGAGACATATTTGAACACGTCTCCCGATCACATGGTTGATCATACTCTAGGTTCCACATGCATGTTTTAGCTGAAGGAAGAATACCTTAAAACCGGGTAGTTGAAACCCGTGGAATGGATACCATGCAATATGACTTCAAAGGGTCTTCATTTGCTCACCGAACCTCTCCAATCCTATCACTGCTGCGTTTATGCCCCTGTACACATGCTTGGTTCTCTTTTAGAGACATAGCAATCCATAGGTTTTAAGATACTTACTAGTCAGGTACATTCTTAGGCGTTTAATATGGGGTGTTGAGTCCATTTCGTTGAGCAAGGAGTAGCTCTTGTCTATTCCATATTTGGCTTAAGGAACTTTATCTGTGCTCATTTCAATCTCTGGTATTATGCAGCACCCCAACTCACCTTTACCCTTAAGCAAGAATAAGTTGGTTTTCTAAATTTGAGACCCTGTTCTGTTCTGTAATTCATTTCCTGTGTAGCCAAGTTTCCATTCCGTGTATTACTGATATCTTATGATGTTTCTTTTTGTGTGTGACTTATTTCAGTTAGAATCATCATACCTGAATCCACTCATTGTGCTGCTAAGGGCCTGATGACACAGATTTCATTGCTGAGTGATATTGCTTTGTAAGTAAATACCACAACTTCTTTATCCATTTTTCACTTTCTGCGATGTTGAACTTGTACTGTAAACGAGGTTCTTGTAAACAGAGGCGTCCCAAACTTTGGGGTGGCTGTGTCTTTTTGATTTTAATTTCCCTAAGCTATAGGACCATAAGTGGAAGTGCCCTAGGTTCTGTTGCTTTGTTTTTAGATGTTTCAGGAAACACCATACACTTCTCCCTAGTGTCTGTTGGCAGTTTACATACCGCCCATCAGCATAACAAGGCTCCCAGTTCTCCATGGCCTGTCCTGCCTTTCTGGATTTTACACTTTTTTCAGATGACCCTTTTGACCGGGGGGAAGTGAGACTTCATTGTAGTGCAGATTTCCTTTGCAAGCTTGCTTGGTTGGCCAAAAAGGGCGTATGCGTTTTTTCCTGAATATATTCAGGAAAAAACGCATACGCCCTTTTTGGCCAAGTGCATCATTGTGGACGTTCTGCCTCTTTTCCTATGCTTTCAATGCAATTCCAGTCTACCTCCTGAAATCGGTTTCCTGCAATTCTGCCCCGCTTTCAAGTCCTCTTGGCAGCCTTACTTCAGTCTATTTTTGGACGATAGCTGTCATTTATAACTCTGCAGGTTTGTGAATTACAGTGCCCCTGAGCTCCTTTCTTCAACTCGCTTTCTTGTGACCTGGCAGCAACACCGCAGGATGGCTTCAGGCCCTAATCTGGTTCCGGCCCGGCATGCTGAGCCTTTGGTTAATTCCTCTTCCTGGTGGGAAATGAGAGTTAAATTTGCCTTTCCAGACACCTCCATCTAGCCTCTCATTGGTTCTCGCTATTCCTGTTCATCTTCCGCAGAAATTGCAAACTGGGCCAAACAGGAGGTTAAAGGGACTGACTCTCCAAGTCGGGAGAGTGTTAGTAAAGCGTCTGGAATGTTGCACCCGAGTACCAGGGGAGGAAAACTGAGACATATTTGAACACGTCTCCCGATCACATGGTTGATCATACTCTGGGTTCCACATGCATGTTTTAGCTGAAGGAAGAATACCTTAAACCTGGAGAGTTGAGACCCGTGTAATGGGTACCATGCAATATGACTTCAAAGGGTCTTCATTTGCTCACCGAACCTCTCCAATCCTATCACTGCTGCGTTTATGCCCATGTACACAAGTTTGATTCTCTTTTGGAGACATAGCAATCCATAGGTTTTAAGATACTTACTAGTCAGGTACATTCTTAGGCATTGAATATGGGGTTTTGAGTGCATTTCGTTGAGCAAGGAGTAGCTCTTGTCTATTCCATATTTGGCTTAAGGAACTTTATCTGTGCTCATTTCAATCTCTGGTTTTATGCAGCACCCCAACTCACCTTTCCCCTTAAGCAAGCATAAGTTGGTTTTCTAAATTTGAGACCCTGTTCTGTTTTGGAATGCATTTCCTGTGTAGCCAAGTTTCCATTCCGTGTATTAGTGATATCTTATGATGTTTCTTTTTCTGTGTGACTTATTTCAGTTAGAATCATCGTACCTGAATCCACTCATTATGCTACTACGGGCCTGATGACATAGATTTCATTGCTGAGTGATACTGCATTGTACGTAAGTACCACAAGTTCTTTATCCATTTTTCACTTTCTGTGATATTGAACTTGTACGGTAAATGAGGTTCTTGTAAACGGAGGCCTCCCAAACTTTGGGGTGGCTGTGTCTTTTTGATTTTAACTTCCCTAAGCTATAGGACCATAAGTGGCAGTGCCCTAGGCTCTGTTGCTTTGTTTTTTAGATGTTTCTGGAAACACCATACACTTCTCCCGAGTGTCTGTTGGCAATTTACATCCCACCCATCAGCATAACAAGGCTCCCAGTTCTCCATGGCCTGTCCTGCCTTTCTGGATTTTACACTTTTTTCAGATGGCCCTTTTCACCGGGGGCAAGTGAGACTTCATTGTAGTGCAGATTTCCTTTGCAAGCTTGCTTGGTTGGCCAAAAAGCGCGTATGCGTTTTTTCCTGAATATATTCAGGAAAAAACGCATACGCCCTTTTTGGCCAAGTGCATCATTGTGGACGTTCTGCCTCTATTCCTATGCTTTCAATGCAATACCAGTCTACCTCCTGAAATCGGTTTCCTGCAATTCTGACCCGCTTTCAAGTCCTCTTGGCAGCCTTACTTCAGTATATTTTTGGACGATAGCTGTCATTTATAACTCTGCATGTTTGTGAATTACAGTGCCCCTGAGCTCCTTTCTTCAACTCGCTTTCTTTTCAGCTGGCCGCAACACCGCAGGATGGCTTCAGGCCCTAATCTGGTTCCGGCACGGCACGCTGAGCCTTTGGTTATTTCCTCTTCCTGGTGGGAAATGAGAGTTAAATTTGCCCGTCCAGACACCTCCAGCTAGTCTCTCATTGGTTTTCCCTATTCCTGTTCATCTTCCGCAGAAATTGCAAACTGTGCCAAACAGGAGGTTAAAGGCGCTGACTCTCCAAGTGGGGAGAGTGTGAGTAAAGCATCTGGAATGTTGCACCCGAGTACGAGGGGAGGAAAACTGAGACATATTTGAACACGTCTCCCGATCACATGGTTGATCATACTCTGGGTTCCACATGCATGTTTTAGCTGAAGGAAGAATACCTAAAACCTGGGTAGTTGAAACCCGTGGAATGGATACCATGCAATATGACTTCAAAAGGTCTTCATTTGCTCACCGAACCTCTCCAATCCTATCACTGCTGCGTTTATGCCCCTGTACACATGCTTGATTCTCTTTCGGAGACATAGCAATCCATAGGTTTTTAGATAGTTACTAGTCAGGTGCATTCTTAGGCGTTTAATATGCGGTGTTGAGTCCATTTCGTTGAGCAAGGAGTAGCTCTTGTCTATTCCATATTTGGCTTAAGGAACTTTATCTGTGCTCATTTCAATCTCTGGTTTTATGCAGCACCCCAACTCACCTTTCCCCTTAAGCAAGCATAAGTTGGTTTTCTAAATTTGAGACCCTGTTCTGTTTTGGAATGCAGTTCCTGTGTAGCCAAGTTTACATTCCGTGTATTAGTGATATCTTATGATGTTTCTTTTTCTGTGTGACTTATTTCAGTTAGAATCATCGTACCTGAATCTACTCATTATGCTGCTACGGGCCTGATGACATAGATTTCATTGCTGAGTGATACTGCATTGTACGTAAGTACCACAAGTTCTTTATCCATTTTTCACTTTCTGTGATATTGAACTTGTACTGTAAACGAGGTTCTTGTAAACAGAGGCGTCCCAAACTTTGGCGTGGCTGTGTCTTTTTGATTTTAATTTCCCTAAGCTATAGGACCATAAGTGGCAGTGCCCTAGGCTCTGTTACTTTGTTTTTTAGATGTTTCAGGAAACACCATACACTTCTCCTGAGTGTCTGTTGGCAATTTACATCCCGCCCATCAGCATAACAAGGCTCCCAGTTCTCCATGGCCTGTCCTGCCTTTCTGGATTTTACACTTTTTTCAGATGGCCCTTTTGACTGGGGGGAAGTGAGACTTCATTGTAGTGCAGATTTCCTTTGCAAGCTTGCTTGGTTGGCCAAAAAGGGCGTATGCGTTTTTTCCTGAATATATTCAGGAAAAAACGCATACGCCCTTTTTGGCCAAGTGCATCATTGTGGACGTTCTGCCTCTTTTCCTATGCTTTCAATGCAATTCCAGTCTACCTCCTGAAATCGGTTTCCTGCAATTCTGCCCCGCTTTCAAGTCCTCTTGGCAGCCTTACTTCAGTCTATTTTTGGACGATAGCTGTCATTTATAACTCTGCAGGTTTGTGAATTACAGTGCCCCTGAGCTCCTTTCTTCAACTCGCTTTCTTTTGTGCTGGCCGCAACACCGCAGGATGGCTTCAGGCCCTAATCTGGTTCCGGCACGGCACGCTGAGCCTTTGGTTAATTCCTGTTCCTGGTGGGAAATGAGAGTTAAATTTGCCCGTCCAGACACCTCCAGGTAGCCTCTCATTGGTTCTCGCTATTCCTGTTCATCTTCCGCAGAAATTGCAAACTGGGCCAAACAGGAGGTTAAAGGGACTGACTCTCCAAGTCGGGAGAGTGTTAGTAAAGCGTCTGGAATCTTGCACCCGAGTACCAGGGTACGAAAACTGAGACATATTTGAACACGTCTCCCGATCACATGGTTGATCATACTCTAGGTTCCACATGCATGTTTTAGCTGAAGGAAGAATACCTTAAAACCGGGTAGTTGAAACCCGTGGAATGGATACCATGCAATATGACTTCAAAGGGTCTTCATTTGCTCACCGAACCTCTCCAATCCTATCACTGCTGCGTTTATGCCCCTGTACACATGCTTGGTTCTCTTTTAGAGACATAGCAATCCATAGGTTTTAAGATACTTACTAGTCAGGTACATTCTTAGGCGTTTAATATGGGGTGTTGAGTCCATTTCGTTGAGCAAGGAGTAGCTCTTGTCTATTCCATATTTGGCTTAAGGAACTTTATCTGTGCTCATTTCAATCTCTGGTATTATGCAGCACCCCAACTCACCTTTACCCTTAAGCAAGAATAAGTTGGTTTTCTAAATTTGAGACCCTGTTCTGTTCTGTAATTCATTTCCTGTGTAGCCAAGTTTCCATTCCGTGTATTACTGATATCTTATGATGTTTCTTTTTGTGTGTGACTTATTTCAGTTAGAATCATCATACCTGAATCCACTCATTGTGCTGCTAAGGGCCTGATGACACAGATTTCATTGCTGAGTGATATTGCTTTGTAAGTAAATACCACAACTTCTTTATCCATTTTTCACTTTCTGCGATGTTGAACTTGTACTGTAAACGAGGTTCTTGTAAACAGAGGCGTCCCAAACTTTGGGGTGGCTGTGTCTTTTTGATTTTAATTTCCCTAAGCTATAGGACCATAAGTGGAAGTGCCCTAGGTTCTGTTGCTTTGTTTTTAGATGTTTCAGGAAACACCATACACTTCTCCCTAGTGTCTGTTGGCAGTTTACATACCGCCCATCAGCATAACAAGGCTCCCAGTTCTCCATGGCCTGTCCTGCCTTTCTGGATTTTACACTTTTTTCAGATGACCCTTTTGACCGGGGGGAAGTGAGACTTCATTGTAGTGCAGATTTCCTTTGCAAGCTTGCTTGGTTGGCCAAAAAGGGCGTATGCGTTTTTTCCTGAATATATTCAGGAAAAAACGCATACGCCCTTTTTGGCCAAGTGCATCATTGTGGACGTTCTGCCTCTTTTCCTATGCTTTCAATGCAATTCCAGTCTACCTCCTGAAATCGGTTTCCTGCAATTCTGCCCCGCTTTCAAGTCCTCTTGGCAGCCTTACTTCAGTCTATTTTTGGACGATAGCTGTCATTTATAACTCTGCAGGTTTGTGAATTACAGTGCCCCTGAGCTCCTTTCTTCAACTCGCTTTCTTGTGACCTGGCAGCAACACCGCAGGATGGCTTCAGGCCCTAATCTGGTTCCGGCCCGGCATGCTGAGCCTTTGGTTAATTCCTCTTCCTGGTGGGAAATGAGAGTTAAATTTGCCTTTCCAGACACCTCCATCTAGCCTCTCATTGGTTCTCGCTATTCCTGTTCATCTTCCGCAGAAATTGCAAACTGGGCCAAACAGGAGGTTAAAGGGACTGACTCTCCAAGTCGGGAGAGTGTTAGTAAAGCGTCTGGAATGTTGCACCCGAGTACCAGGGGAGGAAAACTGAGACATATTTGAACACGTCTCCCGATCACATGGTTGATCATACTCTGGGTTCCACATGCATGTTTTAGCTGAAGGAAGAATACCTTAAACCTGGAGAGTTGAGACCCGTGTAATGGGTACCATGCAATATGACTTCAAAGGGTCTTCATTTGCTCACCGAACCTCTCCAATCCTATCACTGCTGCGTTTATGCCCATGTACACAAGTTTGATTCTCTTTTGGAGACATAGCAATCCATAGGTTTTAAGATACTTACTAGTCAGGTACATTCTTAGGCATTGAATATGGGGTTTTGAGTGCATTTCGTTGAGCAAGGAGTAGCTCTTGTCTATTCCATATTTGGCTTAAGGAACTTTATCTGTGCTCATTTCAATCTCTGGTTTTATGCAGCACCCCAACTCACCTTTCCCCTTAAGCAAGCATAAGTTGGTTTTCTAAATTTGAGACCCTGTTCTGTTTTGGAATGCAGTTCCTGTGTAGCCAAGTTTACATTCCGTGTATTAGTGATATCTTATGATGTTTCTTTTTCTGTGTGACTTATTTCAGTTAGAATCATCGTACCTGAATCCACTCATTATGCTGCTACGGGCCTGATGACATAGATTTCATTGCTGAGTGATACTGCATTGTACGTAAGTACCACAAGTTCTTTATCCATTTTTCACTTTCTGTGATATTGAACTTGTACGGTAAACGAGGTTCTTGTAAACGGAGGCGTCCCAAACTTTGGGGTGGCTGTGTCTTTTTGATTTTAATTTCCCTAAGCTATAGGACCATAAGTGGCAGTGCCCTAGGCTCTGTTGCTTTGTTTTTTAGATGTTTCAGGAAACACCATACACTTCTCCCGAGTGTCTGTTGGCAATTTACATCCCGCCCATCAGCATAACAAGGCTCCCAGTTCTCCATGGCCTGTCCTGCCTTTCTGGATTTTACACTTTTTTCAGATGGCCCTTTTGACCGGGGGGAAGTGAGACTTCATTGTAGTGCAGATTTCCTTTGCAAGCTTGCTTGGTTGGCCAAAAAGGGCGTATGCGTTTTTTCCTGAATATATTCAGGAAAAAACGCATACGCCCTTTTTGGCCAAGTGCATCATTGTGGACGTTCTGCCTCTTTTCCTATGCTTTCAATGCAATTCCAGTCTACCTCCTGAAATCGGTTTCCTGCAATTCTGCCCCGCTTTCAAGTCCTCTTGGCAGCCTTACTTCAGTCTATTTTTGGACGATAACTGTCATTTATAACTCTGCAGGTTTGTGAATTACAGTGCCCCTGAACTCCTTTCTTCAACTCGCTTTCTTGTGACCTGGCCGCAACACCGCAGGATGGCTTCAGGCCCTAATCTGGTTCTGGCACGGCACGCTGAGCCTTTGGTTATTTCCTCCTCCTGGTGGGAAATGAGAGTTAAATTTGCCCGTCCAGACACCTCCAGCTAGCCTCTCATTGGTTCTCGCTATTCCTGTTCATCTTCCGCAGAAATTGCAAACTGTGCCAAACAGGAGGTTAAAGGCGCTGACTCTCCAAGTGGGGAGAGTGTTAGTAAAGCGTCTGGAATGTTGCACCCGAGTACCAGGGGAGGCAAACTGAGACATATTTGAACACGTCTCCCGATCACATGGTTGATCATACTCTGGGTTCCACATGCATGTTTTAGCTGAAGGAAGAATACCTAAAACCTGGGTAGTTGAAACCCGTGGAATGGGTACCATGCAATATGACTTCAAAGGGTCTTCATTTGCTCACCGAACCTCTCCAATCCTATCACTGCTGCGTTTATGCCCCTGTACACATGCATGATTCTCTTTCGGAGACATAGCAATCTATAGGTTTTAAGATACTTACTAGTCAGGTACATTCTTAGGCGTTTAATATGGGGTGTTGAGTCCATTTCGTTGAGCAAGGAGTAGCTCTTGTCTATTCCATATTTGGCTTAAGGAACTTTATCTGTGCTCATTTCAATCTCTAGTTTTATGCAGCACCCCAACTCACCTTTCCCCTTAAGCAAGCATAAGTTGGTTTTCTAAATTTGAGACCCTGTTCTGTTCTGTAATTCAGTTCCTGTGTAGCCAAGTTTCCATTCCGTGTATTAGTGATATCTTATGATGTTTCTTTTTCTGTGTGACTTATTTCAGTTAGAATCATCATACCTGATTCCACTCATTGTGCTGCTAAGGGCCTGATGACACAGATTTCATTGCTGAGTGATATTGCTTTGTAAGTAAATACCACAACTTCTTTATCCATTTTTCACTTTCTGCGATGTTGAACTTGTACTGTAAACGAGGTTCTTGTAAACAGAGCCGTTCCAAACTTTGGGGTGGCTGTGTCTTTTTGATTTTAATTTCCCTAAGCTATAGGACCATAAGTGGAAGTGCCCTAGGTTCTGTTGCTTTGTTTTTTAGATGTTTCAGGAAACACCATACACTTCTCCCGAGTGGTTGTTGGCAATTTACATCCCGCCCATCAGCATAACAAGGCTCCCAGTTCTCCATGACCTGTCCTGCCTTTCTGGATTTTACACTTTTTTCAGATGGCCCTTTTGACCGGGGGCAAGTGAGACTTCATTGTAGTGCAGATTTCCTTTGCAAGCTTGCTTGGTTGGCCAAAAAGGGCGTATGCGTTTTTTCCTGAATATATTCAGGAAAAAACGCATACGCCCTTTTTGGCCAAGTGCATCATTGTGGACGTTCTGCCTCTTTTCCTATGCTTTCAATGCAATTCCAGTCTACCTCCTGAAATCGGTTTCCTGCAATTCTGCCCCGCTTTCAAGTCCTCTTGGCAGCCTTACTTCAGTCTATTTTTGGACGATAGCTGTCATTTATAACTCTGCAGGTTTGTGAATTACAGTGCCCCTCAGCTCCTTTCTTCAACTCGCTTTCTTGTGAGCTGGCCGCAACACCGCAGGATGGCTTCAGGCCCTAATCTGGTTCCGGCCCGGCATGCTGAGCCTTTGGTTAATTCCTCTTCCTGGTGGGAAATGAGAGTTAAATTTGCCCGTCCAGACACCTCCATCTAGCCTCTCATTGGTTCTCGCTATTCCTGTTCATCTTCCGCAGAAATTGCAAACTGGGCCAAACAGGAGGTTAAAGGGACTGACTCTCCAAGTCGGGAGAGTGTTAGTAAAGCGTCTGCAATGTTGCACCCGAGTACCAGGGGAGGAAAACTGAGACATATTTGAACACGTCTCCCGTTCACATGGTTGATCATACTCTGGGTTCCACATGCATGTTTTAGCTGAAGGAAGAATACCTTAAACCTGGAGAGTTGAGACCTGTGTAATGGGTACCATGCAATATGACTTCAAAGGGTCTTCATTTGCTCACCGAACCTCTCCAATCCTATCACTGCTGTGTTTATGCCCCTGTACACACGCTTGATTCTCTTTTGGAGACATAGCAATCCATAGGTTTTAAGATACTTACTAGTCAGGTACATTCTTAGGCGTTTAATATGGGGTTTTCAGTGCATTTCGTTGAGCAAGGAGTAGCTCTTGTCTATTCCATATTTGGCTTAAGGAACTTTATCTGTGCTCATTTCAATCTCTGGTTTTATGCAGCACCCCAACTCACCTTTCCCCTTAAGCAAGCATAAGTTGATTTTCTAAATTTGAGACCCTGTTCTGTTTTGGAATGCAGTTCCAATGTAGCCAAGTTTACATTCCGTGTATTAGTGATATCTTATGATGTTTCTTTTTCTGTGTGACTTATTTCAGTTAGAATCATCGTACCTGAATCCACTCATTATGCTGCTACGGGCCTGATGACATAGATTTCATTGCTGAGTGATACTGCATTGTACGTAAGTACCACAAGTTCTTTATCCATTTTTCACTTTCTGTGATATTGAACTTGTACGGTAAACGAGGTTCTTGTAAACGGAGGCGTCCCAAACTTTGGGGTGGCTGTGTCTTTTTGATTTTAATTTCCCTAAGCTATAGGACCATAAGTGGCAGTGCCCTAGGCTCTGTTGCTTTGTTTTTTAGATGTTTCAGGAAACACCATACACTTCTCCCGAGTGTCTGTTGGCAATTTACATCCCGCCCATCAGCATAACAAGGCTCCCAGTTCTCCATGGCCTGTCCTGCCTTTCTGGATTTTACACTTTTTTCAGATGGCCCTTTTTACCGGGGGGAAGTGAGACTTCATTGTAGTGCACATTTCCTTTGCAAGCTTGCTTGGTTGGCCAAAAAGGGCGTATGTGTTTTTTCCTGAATATATTCAGGAAAAAACACATACGCACTTTTTGGCCAAGTGCATCATGGTGGACGTTCTGCCTCTTTTCCTATGCTTTCAATGCAATTCCAGTCTACCTCCTGAAATCGGTTTCCTGCAATTCTGCCCCGCTTTCAAGTCCTCTTGGCAGCCTTACTTCAGTCTATTTTTGGACGATAACTGTCATTTATAACTCTGCAGGTTTGTGAATTACAGTGCCCCTGAACTCCTTTCTTCAACTCGCTTTCTTGTGACCTGGCCGCAACACCGCAGGATGGCTTCAGGCCCTAATCTGGTTCTGGCACAGCACACTGAGCCTTTGGTTATTTCCTCCTCCTGGTGGGAAATGAGAGTTAAATTTGCCCGTCCAGACACCTCCAGCTAGCCTCTCATTGGTTCTCGCTATTCCTGTTCATCTTCCGCAGAAATTGCAAACTGTGCCAAACAGGAGGTTAAAGGCGCTGACTCTCCAAGTGGGGAGAGTGTTAGTAAAGCGTCTGGAATGTTGCACCCGAGTACCAGGGGAGGCAAACTGAGACATATTTGAACACGTCTCCCGATCACATGGTTGATCATACTCTGGGTTCCACATGCATGTTTTAGCTGAAGGAAGAATACCTAAAACCTGGGTAGTTGAAACCCGTGGAATGGGTACCATGCAATATGACTTCAAAGGGTCTTCATTTGCTCACCGAACCTCTCCAATCCTATCACTGCTGCGTTTATGCCCCTGTACACATGCATGATTCTCTTTCGGAGACATAGCAATCTATAGGTTTTAAGATACTTACTAGTCAGGTACATTCTTAGGCGTTTAATATGGGGTTTTCAGTGCATTTCGTTGAGCAAGGAGTAGCTCTTGTCTATTCCATATTTGGCTTAAGGAACTTTATCTGTGCTCATTTCAATCTCTGGTTTTATGCAGCACCCCAACTCACCTTTCCCCTTAAGCAAGCATAAGTTGGTTTTCTAAATTTGAGACCCTGTTCTGTTCTGTAATTCAGTTCCTGTGTAGCCAAGTTTCCATTCCGTGTATTAGTGATATCTTATGATGTTTCTTTTTCTGTGTGACTTATTTCAGTTAGAATCATCATACCTGATTCCACTCATTGTGCTGCTAAGGGCCTGATGACACAGATTTCATTGCTGAGTGATATTGCTTTGTAAGTAAATACCACAACTTCTTTATCCATTTTTCACTTTCTGCGATGTTGAACTTGTACTGTAAACGAGGTTCTTGTAAACAGAGCCGTTCCAAACTTTGGGGTGGCTGTGTCTTTTTGATTTTAATTTCCCTAAGCTATAGGACCATAAGTGGCAGTGCCCTAGGTTCTGTTGCTTTGTTTTTTAGATGTTTCAGGAAACACCATACACTTCTCCCGAGTGGTTGTTGGCAATTTACATCCCGCCCATCAGCATAACAAGGCTCCCAGTTCTCCATGACCTGTCCTGCCTTTCTGGATTTTACACTTTTTTCAGATGGCCCTTTTGACCGGGGGGAAGTGAGACTTCATTGTAGTGCACATTTCCTTTGCAAGCTTGCTTGGTTGGCCAAAAAGGGCGTATGCGTTTTTTCCTGAATATATTCAGGAAAAAACGCATACGCCCTTTTTGGCCAAGTGCATCATTGTGGACGTTCTGCCTCTTTTCCTATGCTTTCAATGCAATTCCAGTCTACCTCCTGAAATCGGTTTCCTGCAATTCTGCCCCGCTTTCAAGTCCTCTTGGCAGCCTTACTTCAGTCTATTTTTGGACGATAGCTGTCATTTATAACTCTGCAGGTTTGTGAATTACAGTGCCCCTCAGCTCCTTTCTTCAACTCGCTTTCTTGTGAGCTGGCCGCAACACCGCAGGATGGCTTCAGGCCCTAATCTGGTTCCGGCCCGGCATGCTGAGCCTTTGGTTAATTCCTCTTCCTGGTGGGAAATGAGAGTTAAATTTGCCCGTCCAGACACCTCCATCTAGCCTCTCATTGGTTCTCGCTATTCCTGTTCATCTTCCGCAGAAATTGCAAACTGGGCCAAACAGGAGGTTAAAGGGACTGACTCTCCAAGTCGGGAGAGTGTTAGTAAAGCGTCTGCAATGTTGCACCCGAGTACCAGGGGAGGAAAACTGAGACATATTTGAACACGTCTCCCGTTCACATGGTTGATCATACTCTGGGTTCCACATGCATGTTTTAGCTGAAGGAAGAATACCTTAAACCTGGAGAGTTGAGACCCGTGTAATGGGTACCATGCAATATGACTTCAAAGGGTCTTCATTTGCTCACCGAACCTCTCCAATCCTATCACTGCTGTGTTTATGCCCCTGTACACACGCTTGATTCTCTTTTGGAGACATAGCAATCCATAGGTTTTAAGATACTTACTAGTCAGGTACATTCTTAGGCGTTTAATATGGGGTTTTCAGTGCATTTCGTTGAGCAAGGAGTAGCTCTTGTCTATTCCATATTTGGCTTAAGGAACTTTATCTGTGCTCATTTCAATCTCTGGTTTTATGCAGCACCCCAACTCACCTTTCCCCTTAAGCAAGCATAAGTTGATTTTCTAAATTTGAGACCCTGTTCTGTTTTGGAATGCAGTTCCAATGTAGCCAAGTTTACATTCCGTGTATTAGTGATATCTTATGATGTTTCTTTTTCTGTGTGACTTATTTCAGTTAGAATCATCGTACCTGAATCCACTCATTATGCTGCTACGGGCCTGATGACATAGATTTCATTGCTGAGTGATACTGCATTGTACGTAAGTACCACAAGTTCTTTATCCATTTTTCACTTTCTGTGATATTGAACTTGTACGGTAAACGAGGTTCTTGTAAACGGAGGCGTCCCAAACTTTGGGGTGGCTGTGTCTTTTTGATTTTAATTTCCCTAAGCTATAGGACCATAAGTGGCAGTGCCCTAGGCTCTGTTGCTTTGTTTTTTAGATGTTTCAGGAAACACCATACACTTCTCCCGAGTGTCTGTTGGCAATTTACATCCCGCCCATCAGCATAACAAGGCTCCCAGTTCTCCATGGCCTGTCCTGCCTTTCTGGATTTTACACTTTTTTCAGATGGCCCTTTTTACCGGGGGGAAGTGAGACTTCATTGTAGTGCACATTTCCTTTGCAAGCTTGCTTGGTTGGCCAAAAAGGGCGTATGTGTTTTTTCCTGAATATATTCAGGAAAAAACACATACGCACTTTTTGGCCAAGTGCATCATGGTGGACGTTCTGCCTCTTTTCCTATGCTTTCAATGCAATTCCAGTCTACCTCCTGAAATCGGTTTCCTGCAATTCTGCCCCGCTTTCAAGTCCTCTTGGCAGCCTTACTTCAATCTATTTTTGGACGATAGCTGTCATTTATAACTCTGCAGGTTTGTGAATTACAGTGCCCCTGAGCTCCTTTCTTCAACTTGCTTTCTTGTGACCTGGCCGCAACACCGCAGGATGGCTTCAGGCCCTAATCTGGTTCCGGCATGGCACGCTGAGCCTTTGGTTATTTCCTCTTCCTGGTGGGAAATGAGAGTTAAATTTGCCCGTCCAGACACCTCCAGCTAGTCTCTCATTGGTTCTCGCTATTCCTGTTCATCTTCCGCAGAAATTGCAAACTGGGCCAAACAGGAGGTTAAAGGCGCTGACTCTCCAAGTGGGGAGAGTGTTAGTAAAGCGTCTGGAATGTTGCACCCGAGTACCAGGGGAGGAAAACTGAAACATATTTGAACACGTCTCCCGTTCACATGGTTGATCATACTTGGGTTCCACATGCATGTTTTAGCTGAAGGAAGAATACCTTAAACCTGGAGAGTTAAGACCCGTGTAAAGGGTACCATGCAATATGACTTCAAAGCGTCTTCATTTGCTCACCGAACCTCTCCAATCCTATCACTGCTGCGTTTATGCCCCTGTACAGATGCTTGATTCTCTTTCGGAGTCATAGCAATCCATAGGTTTTAAGATACTTACTAGTCAGGTACATTCTTAGGCGTTTAATATGGGGTGTTGAGTCCATTTCGTTGAGCAAGGAGTAGCTCTTGTCTATTCCATATTTGGCTTAAGGAACTTTATCTGTGCTCATTTCAATCTCTGGTTTTATGCAGCACCCCAACTCACATTTCCCCTTAAGCAAGCATAAGTTGGTTTTCTAAATTTGAGACCCTGTTCTGTTTTGGAATGCAGTTCCTGTGTAGCCAAGTTTACATTCCGTGTATTAGTGATATCTTATGATGTTTCTTTTTCTGTGTGACTTATTTCAGTTAGAATCATCGTACCTGAATCTACTCATTATGCTGCTACGGGCCTGATGACATAGATTTCATTGCTGAGTGATACTGCATTGTACGTAAGTACCACAAGTTCTTTATCCATTTTTCACTTTCTGTGATATTGTACTTGTACTGTAAACGAGGTTCTTGTAAACAGAGGCGTCCCAAACTTTGGGGTGGCTGTGTCTTTTTGATTTTAATTTCCCTAAGCTATAGGACCATAAGTGGCAGTGCCCTAGGCTCTGTTACTTTGTTTTTTAGATGTTTCAGGAAACACCATACACTTCTCCTGAGTGTCTGTTGGCAATTTACATCCCGCCCATCAGCATAACAAGGCTCCCAGTTCTCCATGGCCTGTCCTGCCTTTCTGGATTTTACACTTTTTTCAGATGGCCCTTTTGACCGGGGAGAAGTGAGACTTCATTGTAGTGCAGATTTCCTTTGCAAGCTAGCTTCCTTGGCCAAAAAGGGCGTATGCGTTTTTTCCTGAATATATTCAGGAAAAAACGCATACGCCCTTTTTGGCCAAGTGCATCATTGTGGACGTTCTGCCTCTTTTCCTATGCTTTCAATGCAATTCCAGTCTACCTCCTGAAATCGGTTTCCTGCAATTCTGCCCCGCTTTCAAGTCCTCTTGGCAGCCTTACTTCAGTCTATTTTTGGACGATAGCTGTCATTTATAACTCTGCAGGTTTGTGAATTACAGTGCCCCTGAGCTCCTTTCTTCAACTCGCTTTCTTGTGACCTGGCCGCAACACCGCAGGATGGCTTCAGGCCCTAATCTGGTTCTGGCATGGCACGCTGAGCCTTTGGTTAATTCCTCTTCCTGGTAGGAAATGAGAGTTAAATTTGCCCATCCAGACACCTCCAGCTAGTCTCCATTGGTTCTCGCTATTCCTGTTCATCTTCCGCAGAAATTGCAAACTGGGCCAAACAGGAGGTTAAAGGCGCTGACTCTCCAAGTGGGGAGAGTGTTAGTAAAGCGTCTGGAATGTTGCACCCGAGTACCAGGGGAGGAAAACTGAGATATATTTGAACACGTCTCCCGTTCACATGGTTGATCATACTCTGGGTTCCACATGCATGTTTTAGCTGAAGGAAGAATACCTTAAAACTGGAGAGTTGAGACCCGTGTAATGGGTACCATGCAATATGACTTCAAAGGTCTTCATTTGCTCACCGAACCTCTCCAATCCTATCACTGCTGCGTTTATGCCCCTGTACACATGCTTGATTCTCTTTTGGAGACATAGCCATCCATAGGTTTTACGATACTTACTAGTCAGGTACATTCTTAGGCGTTTAATATGCGGTGTTGAGTCCATTTCATTGAGCAAGGAGTAGCTCTTGTCTATTCCATATTTGACGTAAGGAACTTTATCTGTGCTCATTTCAATCTTTGGTTTTATGCAGCACCCCAACTCACCTTTACCCTTAAGCAAGCATAAGTTGGTTTTCTAAATTTGAGACCCTGTTCTGTTCTGTAATTCAGTTCCTGTGTAGCCAAGTTTACATTCCGTGTATTACTGATATCTTATGATGTTTCTTTTTCTGTGTGACTTATTTCAGTTAGAATCATCATACCTGAATCCACTCATTGTGCTGCTAAGGGCCTGATGACATAGATTTCATTGCTGAGTGATATTGCTTTGTAAGTAAATACCACAACTTCTTTATCCATTTTTCACTTTCTGCGATGTTGAACTTGTACTGTAAACGAGGTTCTTGTAAACAGAGGCGCCCCAAACTTTGGGGTGGCTGTGTCTTTTTGATTTTAATTTCCCTAAGCTATAGGACCATAAGTGGAAGTGCCCTACGCTCTGTTGCTTTGTTTTTTAGATGTTTCAGGAAACACCATACACTTCTCCCGAGTGTCTGTTGGCAATTTACATCCCGCCCATCAGCATAACAAGGCTCCCAGTTCTCCATGGCCTGTCCTGCCTTTCTGGATTTTACACTTTTTTCAGATGGCCCTTTTGACCGGGGGGAAGTGAGACTTCATTGTAGTGCAGATTTCCTTTGCAAGCTTGCTTGGTTGGCCAAAAAGGGCGTATGCGTTTTTTCCTGAATATATTCAGGAAAAAATGCATACGCCCTTTTTGGCCAAGTGCATCATTGTGGACGTTCTGCCTCTTTTCCTATGCTTTCAATGCAATTCCAGTCTACCTCCTGAAATCGGTTTCCTGCAATGCTGCCCCGCTTTCAAGTCCTCTTGGCAGCCTTACTTCAGTCTATTTTTGGACGATAGCTGTCATTTATAACTCTGCAGGTTTGTGAATTACAGTGCCCCTGAGCTCCTTTCTTCAACTCGCTTTCTTGTGAGGTGGCCGCAACACCGCAGGATGGCTTCCGGCCCTAATCTGGTTCCGGCACGGCACGCTGAGCCTTTGGTTAATTCCTCTTCCTGGTGGGAAATGAGAGTTAAATTTGCCCGTCCAGACACCTCCAGCTAGTCTCTCATTGGTTCTCGCTATTCCTGTTCATCTTCCGCAGAAATTGCAAACTGGGCCAAACAGGAGGTTAAAGGAACTGACTCTCCAAGTCGGGAGAGTGTTAGTAAAGCGTCTGGAATGTTGCACCCGAGTACCAGGGGAGGAAAACTGAGATATATTTGAACACGTCTCCCGTTCACATGGTTGATCATACTCTGGGTTCCACATGCATGTTTTAGCTGAAGGAAGAATACCTTAAACCTGGAGAGTTGAGACCCGTGTAATGGGTACCATGCAATATGACTTCAAAGGTCTGCATTTGCTCACCGAACCTCTCCAATCCTATCACTGCTGCGTTTATGCCCCTGTACACATGCTTGATTCTCTTTTGGAGACATAGCCATCCATAGGTTTTACGATACTTACTAGTCAGGTACATTCTTAGGCGTTTAATATGCGGTGTTGAGTCCATTTCGTTGAGCAAGGAGTAGCTCTTGTCTATTCCATATTTGACTTAAGGAACTTTATCTGTGCTCATTTCAATCTCTGGTTTTATGCAGCACCCCAACTCACCTTTACCCTTAAGCAAGCATAAGTTGGTTTTCTAAATTTGAGACCCTGTTCTGTTCTGTAATTCAGTTCCTGTGTAGCCAAGTTTACATTCCGTGTATTACTGATATCTTATGATGTTTCTTTTTCTGTGTGACTTATTTCAGTTAGAATCATCATACCTGAATCCACTCATTGTGCTGCTAAGGGCCTGATGACATAGATTTCATTGCTGAGTGATATTGCTTTGTAAGTAAATACCACAACTTCTTTATCCATTTTTCACTTTCTGCGATGTTGAACTTGTACTGTAAACGAGGTTCTTGTAAACAGAGGCGTCCCAAACTTTGGGGTGGCTGTGTCTTTTTGATTTTAATTTCCCTAAGCTATAGGACCATAAGTGGAAGTGCCCTAGGCTGTGTTGCTTTGTTTTTTAGATGTTTCAGGAAACACCATACACTTCTCCCGAGTGTCTGTTGGCAATTTACATCCCGCCCATCAGCATAACAAGGCTCCCAGTTCTCCATGGCCTGTCCTGCCTTTCTGGATTTTACACTTTTTTCAGATGGCCCTTTTGACCGGGGGGAAGTGAGACTTCATTGTAGTGCAGATTTCCTTTGCAAGCTTGCTTGGTTGGCCAAAAAGGGCGTATGCGTTTTTTCCTGAATATATTCAGGAAAAAACGCATATGCCCTTTTTGGCCAAGTGCATCATTGTGGACGTTCTGCCTCTTTTCCTATGCTTTCAATGCAATTCCAGTCTACCTCCTGAAATCGGTTTCCTGCAATGCTGCCCCGCTTTCAAGTCCTCTTGGCAGCCTTACTTCAGTCTATTTTTGGACGATAGCTGTCATTTATAACTCTGCAGGTTTGTGAATTACAGTGCCCCTGAGCTCCTTTCTTCAACTCGCTTTCTTGTGACCTGGCCGCAACACCGCAGGATGGCTTCAGGCCCTAATCTGGTTCTGGCATGGCACGCTGAGCCTTTGGTTAATTCCTCTTCCTGGTAGGAAATGAGAGTTAAATTTGCCCGTCCAGACACCTCCATCTAGTCTCCATTGGTTCTCGCTATTCCTGTTCATCTTCCGCAGAAATTGCAAACTGGGCCAAACAGGAGGTTAAAGGCGCTGACTCTCCAAGTGGGGAGAGTGTTAGTAAAGCGTCTGGAATGTTGCACCCGAGTACCAGGGGAGGAAAACTGAGATATATTTGAACACGTCTCCCGTTCACATGGTTGATCATACTCTGGGTTCCACATGCATGTTTTAGCTGAAGGAAGAATACCTTATACCTGGGTAGTTGAAACCCGTTTAATGGGTACCATGCAATATGACTTCAAAGGGTCTTCATTTGCTCACCGAACCTCTCCAATCCTATCACTGCTGCGTTTATGCCCCTGTACACACGCTTGATTCTCTTTCGGAGACATAGCAATGCATAGGTTTTAAGATACTTACTAGTCAGGTACAATCTTAGACGTTTAATATGCGGTGTTGAGTCCATTTCGTTGAGCAAGGAGTAGCTCTTGTCTATTCCATATTTGGCTTAAGAAACTTTATCTGTGCTCATTTCAATCTCTGGTTTTATGCAGCACCCCAACTCACCTTTACCCTTAAGCAAGCATAAGTTGGTTTTCTAAATTTGAGACCCTGTTCTGTTCTGTAATTCAGTTCCTGTGTAGCCAAGTTTCCATTCCGTGTATTACTGATATCTTATGATGTTTCTTTTTCTGTGTGACTTATTTCAGTTAGAATCATCATACCTGAATCCACTCATTGTGCTGCTAAGGGCCTGATGACATAGATTTCATTGCTGAGTGATATTGCTTTGTAAGTAAATACCACAACTTCTTTATCCATTTTTCACTTTCTGCGATGTTGAACTTGTACTGTAAACGAGGTTCTTGTAAACAGAGGCGTCCCAAACTTTGGGGTGGCTGTGTCTTTTTGATTTTAATTTCTCTAAGCTATAGGACCATAAGTGGCAGTGCCCTAGTCTCTGTTGCTTTGTTTTTTAGATGTTTCAGGAAACACCATACACTTCTCCTGAGTGTCTGTTGGCAATTTACATCCCGCCCATCAGCATAACAAGGCTCCCAGTTCTCCATGGCCTGTCCTGCCTTTCTGGATTTTACACTTTTTTCAGATGGCCCTTTTGACCGGGGGGAAGTGAGACTTCATTGTAGTGCAGATTTCCTTTGCAAGCTTGCTTGGTTGGCCAAAAAGGGCGTATGCGTTTTTTCCTGAATATATTCAGGTCAAAACGCATACGCCCTTTTTGGCCAAGTGCATCATTGTGGACGTTCTGCCTCTTTTCCTATGCTTTCAATGCAATTCCAGTCTACCTCCTGAAATCGGTTTCCTGCAATTCTGCCCCGCTTTCAAGTCCTCTTGGCAGCCTTACTTCAGTCTATTTTTGGACGATAGCTGTCATTTATAACTCTGCAGGTTTGTGAATTACAGTGCCCCTGAGCTCCTTTCTTCAACTCGCTTTCTTTTGAGCTGGCCGCAACACCGCAGGATGGCTTCAGGCCCTAATCTGGTTCCGGTACGGCACGCTGAGCCTTTGGTTAATTCCTCTTCCTGGTCGGAAATGAGAGTTAAATTTGCCCGTCCACACACCTCCAGCTAGCCTCTGATTGGTTCTCGCTATTCCTGTTCATCTTCCGCAGAAATTGCAAACTGTGCCAAACAGGAGGTTAAAGGCGCTGACTCTCCAAGTGGGGAGAGTGTTAGTAAAGCGTCTGGAATGTTGCACCCGAGTACCAGGGTACGAAAACTGAGACATATTTGAACACGTCTCCCAATCACATGGTTGATCATACTCTAGGTTCCACATGCATGTTTTATCTGAAGGAAGAATACCTTAAACCTGGGTAGTTGAAACCCGTGGAATGGGTACCATGCAATATGACTTCAAAGGGTCTTCATTTGCTCACCGAACCTCTCCAATCCTATCACTGCTGCGTTTATGCCCCTGTACACATGCTTGATTCTCTTTCGGAGACATAGCAATGCATAGGTTTTAAGATACTTACTAGTCAGGTACATTCTTAGGCGTTTAATATGCGGTGTTGAGTCCATTTCGTTGAGCAACGAGTATCTCTTGTCTATTCCATATTTGGCTTAAGGAACTTTATCTGTGCTCATTTCAATCTCTGGTTTTATGCAGCACCCCAACTCACCTTTACCCTTAAGCAAGCATAAGTTGGTTTTCTAAATTTGAGACCCTGTTCTGTTCTGTAATTCAGTTCCTGTGTAGCCAAGTTTACATTCCGTGTATTACTGATATCTTATGATGTTTCTTTTTCTGTGTGACTTATTTCAGTTAGAATCATCATACCTGAATCCACTCATTGTGCTGCTAAGGGCCTGGTGACATAGATTTCATTGCTGAGTGATATTGCTTTGTAAGTAAATACCACAACTTCTTTATCCATTTTTCACTTTCTGCGATGTTGAACTTGTACTGTAAACGAGGTTCTTGTAAACAGAGGCGTCCCAAACTTTGGGGTGGCTGTGTCTTTTTGATTTTAATTTCCCTAAGCTATAGGACCATAAGTGGAAGTGCCCTAGGCTGTGTTGCTTTGTTTTTTAGATGTTTCAGGAAACACCATACACTTCTCCCGAGTGGTTGTTGGCAATTTACATCCCGCCCTTCAGCATAACAAGGCTCCCAGTTCTCCATGGCCTGTCCTGCCTATCTGGATTTTACACTTTTTTCAGATGGCCCTTTTGACCGGGGGGAAGTGAGACTTCATTGTAGTGCACATTTCCTTTGCAAGCTTGCTTGGTTGGCCAAAAAGGGCGTATTCATTTTTTCCTGAATATATTCAGGAAAAAACGCATACGCCCTTTTTGGCCAAGTGCATCATTGTGGACGTTCTGCCTCTTTTCCTATGCTTTCAATGCAATTCCAGTCTACCTCCTGAAATCAGTTTCCTGCAATTCTGCCCCGCTTTCAAGTCCTCTTGGCAGCCTTACTTCAGTCTATTTTTGGACGATAGCTGTCATTTATAACTCTGCAGTTTTGTGAATTACAGTGCCCCTGAGCTTCTTTCTTCAACTCGCTTTCTTGTGAGCTGGCCGCAACACCGCAGGATGGCTTCAGGCCCTAATCTGGTTCCGGCACGACACACTGAGCCTTTGGTTATTTCCTCTTCCTGGTGGGAAATGAGAGTTAAATTTGCCCGTCCAGACACCTCCAGCTAGTCTCTCATTGGTTCTCGCTATTCCTGTTCATCTTCCGCAGAAATTGGAAACTGGGCCAAACAGGAGGTTAAAGGCGCTAACTCTCCAAGTGGGGAGAGTGTTAGTAAAGCGTCTGGAATGTTGCACCCGAGTACCAGGGGAGGAAAACTGAGACATATTTGAACACGTCTCCCGTTCACATGGTTGATCATACTTGGGTTCCACATGCATGTTTTAGCTGAAGGAAGAATACCTTAAACCTGGAGAGTTGAGACCCGTGGAATGGGTACCATGCAATATGACTTCAAAGGGTCTTCATTTGCTCACCGAACCTCTCCAATCCTATCACTGCTGCTTTTATGCCCCTATACACATGCTTGATTCTCTTTTGGAGACATAGCAATCCATAGGTTTTACGATACTTACTAGTCAGGTACATTCTTAGGCGTTTAATATGCGGTGTTGAGTCCATTTCGTTGAGCAAGGAGTAGCTCTTGTCTATTCCATATTTGACGTAAGGAACTTTATCTGTGCTCATTTCAATCTCTGGTTTTATGCAGCACCCCAACTCACCTTTCCCCTTAAGCAAGCATAAGTTGGTTTTCTAAATTTGAGACCCTGTTCTGCTCTGTAATTCAGTTCCTGTGTAGCCAAGTTTACATTCCGTGTATTACTGATATCTTATGATGTTTCTTTTTCTGTGTGACTTATTTCAGTTACAATCATCATACCTGAATCCACTCATTGTGATGCTAAGGGCCTGATGACATAGATTTCATTGCTGAGTGATATTGCTTTGTAAGTAAATACCACAACTTCTTTATCCATTTTTCACTTTCTGCGATGTTGAACTTGTACTGTAAACAAGGTTCTTGTAAACAGAGGCGTCCCAAACTTTGGGGTGGCTGTGTCTTTTTGATTTTAATTTCCCTAAGCTATAGGACCATAAGTGGCAGTGCCCTAGGCTCTGTTGCTTTGTTTTTTAGATGTTTCAGGAAACACCATACACTTCTCCCGAGTGGCTGTTGGCAATTTACATCCCGCCCATCAGCATAACAAGGCTCCCAGTTCTCCATGGCCTGTCCTGCCTTTCTGGATTTTACACTTTATTCTGATGGCCCTTTTGACCGGGGGGAAGTGAGACTTCATTGTAGTGCAGATTTCCTTTGCAAGCTTGCTTGGTTGGCCAAAAAGGGCGTATGCGTTTTTTCCTGAATATATTCAGGAAAAAACGCATACGCCCTTTTTGGCCTAGTGCATCACTGTGGACGTTCTGCCTCATTTCCTATGCTTGAAATGCAATTCCTGTCTACCTCCTGAAATCGGTTTCCTGCAATTCTGCCCCGCTTTCAAGTCCTCTTGGCAGCCTTACTTCAGTGTATTTTTGGACGATAGCTGTCATTTATAACTCTGCAGGTTTGTGAATTACAGTGCCCCTGAGCTCCTTTCTTCAACTCGCTTTCTTGTGACCTGGCCGCAACACCGCAGGATGGCTTCAGGCCCTAATCTGGTTCCGGCACGGCACGCTGAGCCTTTGGTTAATTCCTCTTCCTGGTGGGAAATGAGAGTTAAATTTGCCCGTCCAGACACCTCCAGCTAGTCTCTCATTGATTCTCGCTATTCCTGTTCATCTTTCACAGAAATTGCAAACTGGGCCAAACAGGAGGTTAAAGGGACTGCCTCGCCAAGTGGGGAGAGTGTTAGTAAAGCGTCTGGAATGTTGCACCCGAGTACCAGGGTACGAAAACTGAGACATATTTGAACACGTCTCCCGATCACATGGTAGATCATACTCTAGGTTCCACATGCATGTTTTAGCTGAAGGAAGAATACCTTAAACCTGGGTAGTTGAAACCCGTGGAATGGGTACCATGCAATATGACTTCAAAGGGTCTTCATTTGCTCACGGACCTCTCCAATCCTATCACTGCTGCGTTTATGACCCTGTACACATGCTTGATTCTCTTTCGGAGACATAGCAATCCATAGGTTTTAAGATACTTACTAGTCAGGTACGTTCTTAGACGTTTAATATGCGGTGTTGAGTCCATTTCGTTGAGCAAGGAGTACCTCTTGTCTATTCCATATTTGGCTTAAGGAACTTTATCTGTGCTCATTTCAATCTCTGGTTTTATGCAGCACCCCAACTCACCTTTACCCTTAAGCAAGCATAAGTTGGTTTTCTAAATTTGAGACCCTGTTCTGTTCTGTAATTCAGTTCCTGTGTAGCCAAGTTTACATTCCGTGTATTACTGATATCTTATGATGTTTCTTTTTCTGTGTGACTTATTTCAGTTAGAATCATCATACCTGAATCCACTCATTGTGCTGCTAAGGGCCTGATGACATAGATTTAATTGCTGAGTGATATTGCTTTGTAAGTAAATACCACAACTTCTTTATCCATTTCTCACTTTCTGCGATGTTGAACTTGTAGTGTAAATGAGGTTCTTGTAAACAGAGGCGTGCCAAACTTTGGGGTGGCTGTGTCTTTTTGATTTTAATTTCCCTAAGCTATAGGACCATAAGTGGAAGTGCCCTACGCTCTGTTGCTTTGTTTTTTAGATGTTTCAGGAAACACCATACACTTCTCCCGAGTGGTTGTTGGCAATTTACATCCCGCCCATCAGCATAACAAGGCTCCCAGTTCTCCATGGCCTGTCCTGCCTTTCTGGATTTTACACTTTTTTCAGATGGCCCTTTTGACCGGGGGGAAGTGAGACTTCATTGTAGTGCAGATTTCCTTTGCAAGCTTGCTTGGTTGGCCAAAAAGGGCGTATGCGTTTTTTCCTGAATATATTCAGGTAAAAATGCATATGCCCTTTTTGGCCAAGTGCATCATTGTGGACGTTCTGCCTCTTTTCCTATGCTTTCAATGCAATTCCAGTCTACCTCCTGAAATCGGTTTCCTGCAATTCTGCCCCGCTTTCAAGTCCTCTTGGCAGCCTTACTTCAGTCTATTTTTGGACGATAGCTGTCATTTATAACTCTGCAGGTTTGTGAATTACAGTGCCCCTGAGCTCCTTTCTTCAACTCGCTTTCTTGTGAGCTTGCCGAAACACCGCAGGATGGCTTCAGGCCCTAATCTGGTTCCGGCACGGCTCGCTGAGCCTTTGGTTAATTCCTCTTCCTGGTGGGAAATGAGAGTTAAATTTGCCCGTCCAGACACCTCCAGCTAGCCTCTCATTGGTTCTCGCTATTCCTGTTCATCTTCCGCAGAAATTGCAAACTGGGCCAAACAGGAGGTTAAAGGCGCTGACTCTCCAAGTGGGGAGAGTGTTAGTAAAGCGTCTGGAATGTTGCACCCGAGTACCAGGGGAGGAAAACTGAGACATATTTGAACACATCTCCCAATCACATGGTTGATCATACTCTGGGTTCCACATGCATGTTTTAGCTGAAGGAAGAATACCTAAAACCTGGGTAGTTGAAACCCGTGGAATGGGTACCATGCAATATGACTTCAAAGGGTCTTCATTTGCTCACCGAACCTCTCCAATCCTATCACTGCTGCGTTTATGCCCCTGTACACATGCTTGATTCTCTTTCGGAGACATAGCAATCCCTAGGTTTTAAGATACTTACTAGTCAGGTACATTCTTAGGAGTTTAATATGCGGTGTTGAGTCCATTTCGTTGAGCAAGGAGTAGCTCTTGTCTATTCCATATTTGGCTTAAGGAACTTTATCTGTGCTCATTTCAATCTCTGGTTTTATGCAGCACCCCAACTCACCTTTCCCCTTAAGCAAGCATAAGTTGGTTTTCTAAATTTGAGACCCTGTTCTGTTCTGTAATTCAGTTCCTGTGTAGCCAAGTTTACATTCCGTGTATTACTGATATCTTATGATGTTTCTTTTTCTGTGTGACTTATTTCAGTTAGAATCATCATACCTGAATCCACTCATTGTGCTGCTAAGGGCCTGATGACATAGATTTAATTGCTGAGTGATATTGCTTTGTAAGTAAATACCACAACTTCTTTATCCATTTCTCACTTTCTGCGATGTTGAACTTGTAGTGTAAATGAGGTTCTTGTAAACAGAGGCGTGCCAAACTTTGGGGTGGCTGTGTCTTTTTGATTTTAATTTCCCTAAGCTATAGGACCATAAGTGGAAGTGCCCTACGCTCTGTTGCTTTGTTTTTTAGATGTTTCAGGAAACACCATACACTTCTCCCGAGTGGTTGTTGGCAATTTACATCCCGCCCATCAGCATAACAAGGCTCCCAGTTCTCCATGGCCTGTCCTGCCTTTCTGGATTTTACACTTTTTTCAGATGGCCCTTTTGACCGGGGGGAAGTGAGACTTCATTGTAGTGCAGATTTCCTTTGCAAGCTTGCTTGGTTGGCCAAAAAGGGCGTATGCGTTTTTTCCTGAATATATTCAGGTAAAAATGCATATGCCCTTTTTGGCCAAGTGCATCATTGTGGACGTTCTGCCTCTTTTCCTATGCTTTCAATGCAATTCCAGTCTACCTCCTGAAATCGGTTTCCTGCAATTCTGCCCCGCTTTCAAGTCCTCTTGGCAGCCTTACTTCAGTCTATTTTTGGACGATAGCTGTCATTTATAACTCTGCAGGTTTGTGAATTACAGTGCCCCTGAGCTCCTTTCTTCAACTCGCTTTCTTGTGAGCCTGCCGAAACACCGCAGGATGGCTTCAGGCCCTAATCTGGTTCCGGCACGGCTCGCTGAGCCTTTGGTTAATTCCTCTTCCTGGTGGGAAATGAGAGTTAAATTTGCCCGTCCAGACACCTCCAGCTAGCCTCTCATTGGTTCTCGCTATTCCTGTTCATCTTCCGCAGAAATTGCAAACTGGGCCAAACAGGAGGTTAAAGGCGCTGACTCTCCAAGTGGGGAGAGTGTTAGTAAAGCGTCTGGAATGTTGCACCCGAGTACCAGGGGAGGAAAACTGAGACATATTTGAACACATCTCCCAATCACATGGTTGATCATACTCTGGGTTCCACATGCATGTTTTAGCTGAAGGAAGAATACCTAAAACCTGGGTAGTTGAAACCCGTGGAATGGGTACCATGCAATATGACTTCAAAGGGTCTTCATTTGCTCACCGAACCTCTCCAATCCTATCACTGCTGCGTTTATGCCCCTGTACACATGCTTGATTCTCTTTCGGAGACATAGCAATCCCTAGGTTTTAAGATACTTACTAGTCAGGTACATTCTTAGGAGTTTAATATGCGGTGTTGAGTCCATTTCGTTGAGCAAGGAGTAGCTCTTGTCTATTCCATATTTGGCTTAAGGAACTTTATCTGTGCTCATTTCAATCTCTGGTTTTATGCAGCACCCCAACTCACCTTTCCCCTTAAGCAAGCATAAGTTGGTTTTCTAAATTTGAGACCCTGTTCTGTTCTGTAATTCAGTTCCTGTGTAGCCAAGTTTACATTCCGTGTATTACTGATATCTTATGATGTTTCTTTTTCTGTGTGACATATTTCAGTTAGAATCATCATACCTGAATCCACTCATTGTGCTGCTAAGGGCCTGATGACACAGATTTCATTGCTGAGTGATATTGCTTTGTAAGTAAATACCACAACTTCTTTCTCCATTTTTCACTTTCTGCGATGTTGAACTTGTACTGTAAACGAGGTTCTCGTAAACAGAGCCGTTCGAAACTTTGGGGTGGCTGTGTCTTTTTGATTTTAATTTCCCTAAGCTATAGGACCATAAGTGGAAGTGCCCTAGGTTCTGTTGCTTTGTTTTTTAGATGTTTCAGGAAACACCATACACTTCTCCCGAGTGGTTGTTGGCAATTTACATCCCGCCCATCAGCATAACAAGGCTCCCAGTTCTCCATGGCCTGTCCTGCCTTTCTGGATTTTACACTTTTTTCAGATGGCCCTTTTGACCAGGGGGAAGTGAGACTTCATTGTAGTGCAGATTTCCTTTGCAAGCTTGCTTGGTTGGCCAAAAAGGGCGTATGCGTTTTTTCCTGAATATATTCAGGAAAAAACGCATACGCCCTTTTTGGCCAAGTGCATCATTGTGGACGTTCTGCCTCTTTTCCTATGCTTTCAATGCAATTCCAGTCTACCTCCTGAAATCGGTTTCCTGCAATTCTGCCCCGCTTTCAAGTCCTCTTGGCAGCCTTACTTCAGTCTATTTTTGGACGATAGCTGTCATTTATAACTCTGCAGGTTTGTGAATTACAGTGCCCCTGAGCTCCTTTCTTCAACTTGCTTTCTTGTGACCTGGCCGCAACACCGCAGGATGGCTTCAGGCCCTAATCTGGTTCCGGCACGGCACGCTGATCCTTTGGTTATTTCCTCTTCCTGGTGGGAAATGAGAGTTAAATTTGCCCGTCCAGACACCTCCAGCTAGTCTCTCATTGGTTCTCGCTATTCCTGTTCATCTTCCGCAGAAATTGCAAACTGGGCCAAACAGGAGGTTAAAGGCGCTGACTCTCCAAGTGGGGTGAGTGTTAGTAAAGCGTCTGGAATGTTGCACCCGAGTACCAGGGGAGGAAAACTGAGACATATTTGAACACGTCTCCCGTTCACATGGTTGATCATACTCTAGGTTCCACATGCATGTTTTAGTTGAAGGAAGAATACCTTAACCAGGTGAGTTAAGACCCGTGTAATGGGTACCATGCAATATGACTTCAAAGGGTCTTCATTTGCTCACCGAACCTCTCCAATCCTATCACTGCTGCGTTTATGCCCCTGTACACATGCTTGATTCTCTTTCGGAGACATAGCAATCCATAGGTTTTACGATACTTACTAGTCAGGTACATTCTTAGGCGTTTAATATGCGGTGTTGAGTCCATTTCGTTGAGCAAGGAGTAGCTCTTGTCTATTCCATATTTGGCTTAAGGAACTTTATCTGTGCTCATTTCAATCTCTGGTTTTATGCAGCACCCCAACTCACCTTTACCCTTAAGCAAGCATAAGTTGGTTTTCTAAATTTGAGACCCTGTTCTGTTCTGTAATTCAGTTCCTGTGTAGCCAAGTTTACATTCCGTGTATTACTGATATCTTATGATGTTTCTTTTTCTGTGTGACTTATTTCAGTTAGAATGATCATACCTGAATCCACTCATTGTGCTGCTAAGGGCCTGATGACACAGATTTCATTGCTGAGTGATATTGCTTTGTAAGTAAATACCACAACTTCTTTCTCCATTTTTCACTTTCTGCGATGTTGAACTTGTACTGTAAACGAGGTTCTTGTAAACAGAGCCGTCCCAAACTTTGGGGTGGCTGTGTCTTTTTGATTTTAATTTCCCTAAGCTATAGGACCATAAGTGGAAGTGCCCTAGGTTCTGTTGCTTTGTTTTTTAGATGTTTCAGGAAACACCATACACTTCTCCCGAGTGGTTGTTGGCAATTTACATCCCGCCCATCAGCATAACAAGGCTCCCAGTTCTCCATTGCCTGTCCTGCCTTTCTGGATTTTACACTTTTTTCAGATGGCCCTTTTGACCGGGGAGAAGTGAGACTTCATTGTAGTGCAGATTTCCTTTGCCAGCTTGCTTGGTTGGCCAAAAAGGGCGTATGCGTTTTTTCCTGAATATATTCAGGAAAAAACGCATACGCCCTTTTTGGCCAAGTGCATCATTGTGGACGTTCTGCCTCTTTTCCTATGCTTTCAATGCAATTCCAGTCTACCTCCTGAAATCGGTTTCCTGCAATTCTGCCCCGCTTTCAAGTCCTCTTGGCAGCCTTACTTCAGTTTATTTTTGGACGATAGCTGTCATTTATAACTCTGCAGGTTTGTGAATTACAGTGCCCCTGAGCTCCTTTCTTCAACTCGCTTTCTTTTGAGCTGGCCGCAACACCGCAGGATGGCTTCAGGCCCTAATCTGGTTCCGGTACGGCACGCTGAGCCTTTGGTTATTTCCTCTTCCTGGTGGGAAATGAGAGTTAAATTTGCCCGTCCAGACACCTCCAGCTAGCCTCTCATTGGTTCTCGCTATTCCTGTTCATCTTCCGCAGAAATTGCAAACTGTGCCAAACAGGAGGTTAAGGGCGCTGACTCTCCAAGTGGGGAGAGTGTTAGTAAAGTGTCTGGAATGTTGCACCCGAGTACCAGGGGAGGAAAACTGAGACATATTTGAACACGGCTCCCGATCACATGGTTGATCATACTCGGGGTTCCACATGCATGTTTTAGCTGAAGGAAGAATACCTAAAACCTGGGTAGTTGAGACCCGTGGAATGGATACCATGCAATATGTCTTCAAAGGGTCTTCATTTGCTCACCGAACCTCTCCAATCCTATCACTGCTGCGTTTATGCCCCTGTACACATGCTTGATTCTCTTTCGGAGACATAGCAATCCATAGGTTTTACGATACTTACTAGTCAGGTACATACTTAGGCGTTTAATATGCGGTGTTGAGTCCATTTCGTTGAGCAAGGAGTAGCTCTTGTCTATTCCATATTTGGCCTAAGGAACTTTATCTGTGCTCATTTCAATCTCTGGTTTTATGCAGCAACCCAACTCACCTTTCCCCTTAAGCAAGCATAAGTTGGTTTTCTAAATTTGAGACCCTGTTCTGTTCTGTAATTCAGTTCCTGTGTAGCCAAGTTTCCATTCCGTGTATTACTGATATCTTATGATGTTTCTTTTTCTGTGTGACTTACTTCAGTTAGAATCATCATACCTGAATCCACTCATTATGCTGCTACGGGCCTGATGACATAGATTTCATTGCTGAGTGATACTGCATTGTACGTAAGTACCACAAGTTCTTTATCCATTTTTCAGTTTCTGCGATGTTGAACTTGTACTGTGAACGAGGTTCTTGTAAACAGAGGCGTCCCAAACTTTGGGGTGGCTGTGTCTTTTTGATTTTAATTTCCCTAAGCTATAGGACCATAAGTGGCAGTGTCCTAGGCTCTGTTGCTTTGTTTTTTAGATGTTTCAGGAAACACCATACACTTCTCCCGAGTGTCTGTTGGCAATTTACATCCCGCCCATCAGCATAACAAGGCTCCCAGTTCTCCATGGCCTGTCCTGCCTTTCTGGATTTTACACTTTTTTCAGATGGCCCTTTTGACCGGAGGGAAGTGAGACTTCATTGTAGTGCAGATTTCCTTTGCAAGCTTGCTTGGTTGGCCAAAAAGGGCGTATGCGTTTTTTCCTGAATATATTCAGGAAAAAACGCATACGCCCTTTTTGGCCAAGTGCATCATTGTGGACGTTCTGCCTCTTTTCCTATGCTTTCAATGCAATTCCAGTCTACCTCCTGAAATCGGTTTCCTGCAATTCTGCCCCGCTTTCAAGTCCTCTTGGCAGCCTTACTTCAGTCTATTTTTGGACGATAGCTGTCATTTATAACTCTGCAGGTTTGTGAATTACAGTGCCGCTGAGCTCCTTTCTTCAACTTGCTTTCTTGTGACCTGGCCGCAACACCGCAGGATGGCTTCAGGCCCTAATCTGGTTCCGGCACGGCACGCTGAGCCTTTGGTTATTTCCTCTTCCTGGTGGGAAATGAGAGTTAAATTTGCCCGTTCAGACACCTCCAGCTAGTCTCTCATTGGTTCTCGCTATTCCTGTTCATCTTCCGCAGAAATTGCAAACTGTGCCAAACAGGAGGTTAAAGGCGCTGACTCTCCAAGTGGGGAGAGTGTTAGTAAAGCGTCTGGAATGTTGCACCCGAGTATCAGGGGAGGAAAACTGAGACATATTTGAACACGTCTCCCGTTTACATGGTTGATCATACTTGGGTTCCACATGCATCTTTTAGCTGAAGGAAGAATACCTTAAACCTGGAGAGTTAAGACCCGTGTAATGGGTACCATGCAATATGACTTCAAAGGGTCTTCATTTGCTCACCGAACCTCTCCAATCCTATCACTGCTGCGTTTATGCCCCTGTACACATGCTTGATTCTCTTTCGGAGACATAGCAATCCATAGGTTTTAAGATACTTACTAGTCAGGTACATTCTTAGGCGTTTAATATGCGGTGTTGAGTCCATTTCGTTGAGCAAGGAGTAGCTCTTGTCTATTCCATATTTGACTTAAGGAACTTTATCTGTGCTCATTTCAATCTCTGGTTTTATGCAGCACCCCAACTCACCTTTACCCTTAAGCAAGCATAAGTTGGTTTTCTAAATTTGAGACCCTGTTCTGTTCTGTAATTCAGTTCCTGTGTAGCCAAGTTTACATTCCGTGTATTACTGATATCTTATGATGTTTCTTTTTCTGTGTGACTTATTTCAGTTAGAATCATCATACCTGAATCCACTCATTGTGCTGCTAAGGGCCTGATGACACAGATTTCATTGCTGAGTGATATTGCTTTGTAAGTAAATACCACAACTTCTTTATCCATTTTTCACTTTCTGCGGTGTTGAACTTGTACTGTAAACGAGGTTCTTGTAAACAGAGCCGTTCCAAACTTTGGGGTGGCTGTGTCTTTTTGATTTTAATTTCCCTAAGCTATAGGACCATAAGTGGAAGTGCCCTAGGTTCTGTTGCTTTGTTTTTTAGATGTTTCAGGAAACACCATACACTTCTCCCGAGTGGTTGTTGGCAATTTACATCCCGCCCATCAGCATAACAAGGCTCCCAGTTCTCCATGGCCTGTCCTTCCTTTCTGGATTTTACACTTTTTTCAGATGGCCCTTTTGACCGGGGGGAAGTGAGACTTCATTGTAGTGCAGATTTCCTTTGCAAGCTTGCTTGGTTGGCCAAAAAGGGCGTATGCGTTTTTTCCTGAATATATTCAGGAAAAAACGCATATGCCCTTTTTGGCCAAGTGCATCATTGTGGACGTTCTGCCTCTTTTCCTATGCTTTCAATGCAATTCCAGTCTACCTCCTGAAATCGGTTTCCTGCAATTCTGCCCCGCTTTCAAGTCCTCTTGGCAGCCTTACTTCAGTCTATTTTTGGACGATAGCTGTCATTTATAACTCTGCAGGTTTGTGAATTACAGTGCCCCTGAGCTCCTTTCTTCAACGCGCTTTCTTTTGAGCTGGCCGCAACACCGCATGATGGCTTCAGGCCCTAATCTGGTTCCGGTACGGCACGCTGAGCCTTTGGTTATTTCCTCTTCCTGGTGGGAAATGAGAGTTAAATTTGCCCGTCCAGACACCTCCAGCTAGCCTCTCATTGGTTCTCACTATTCCTGTTCATCTTCCGCAGAAATTGCAAACTAGGCCAAACAGGAGGTTAAAGGGACTGACTCTCCAAGTGGGGAGAGTGTTAGTAAAGCGTCTGGAATGTTGCACCCGAGTACCAGGGGAGGAAAACTGAGACATATTTGAACACGTCTCCCGATCACATGGTTGATCATACTCTAGGTTCCACATGCATGTTTTAGCTGAAGGAAGAATACCTTAAAACCGGGTAGTTGAAACCCGTGGAATGGATACCATGCAATATGACTTCAAAGGGTCTTCATTTGCTCACCGAACCTCTCCAATCCTATCACTGCTGCGTTTATGCCCCTGTACACATGCTTGGTTCTCTTTTAGAGACATAGCAATCCATAGGTTTTAAGATACTTACTAGTCAGGTACATTCTTAGGCGTTTAATATGCGGTGTTGAGTCCATTTCGTTGAGCAAGGAGTAGCTCTTGTCTATTCCATATTTGGCCTAAGGAACTTTATCTGTGCTCATTTCAATCTCTGGTTTTATGCAGCAACCCAACTCACCTTTCCCCTTAAGCAAGCATAAGTTGGTTTTCTAAATTTGAGACCCTGTTCTGTTCTGTAATTCAGTTCCTGTGTAGCCAAGTTTCCATTCCGTGTATTACTGATATCTTATGATGTTTCTTTTTCTGTGTGACTTATTTCAGTTAGAATCATCGTACCTGAATCCACTCATTATGCTGCTACGGGCCTGATGACATAGATTTCATTGCTGAGTGATACTGCATTGTACGTAAGTACCACAAGTTCTTTATCCATTTTTCACTTTCTGCGATGTTGAACATGTACTGTGAACGAGGTTCTTGTAAACAGAGGCGTCCCAAACTTTGGGGTGGCTGTGTCTTTTTGATTTTAATTTCCCTAAGCTATAGGACCATAAGTGGCAGTGCCCTAGGCTCTGTTGCTTTGTTTTTTAGATGTTTCAGGAAACACCATACACTTCTCCCGAGTGTCTGTTGGCAATTTACATCCCGGCCATCAGCATAACAAGGCTCCCAGTTCTCCATGGCCTGTCCTGCCTTTCTGGATTTTACACTTTTTTCAGATGGCCCTTTTGACCGGGGGGAAGTGAGACTTCATTGTAGTGCAGATTTCCTTTGCAAGCTTGCTTGGTTGGCCAAAAAGGGCGTATGCGTTTTTTCCTGAATATATTCAGGAAAAAACGCATACGCCCTTTTTGGCCAAGTGCATCATTGTGGACGTTCTGCCTCTTTTCCTATGCTTTCAATGCAATTCCAGTCTACCTCCTGAAATCGGTTTCCTGCAATTCTGCCCCGCTTTCAAGTCCTCTTGGCAGACTTACTTCAGTCTATTTTTGGACGATAGCTGTCATTTATAACTCTGCAGGTTTGTGAATTACAGTGCCGCTGAGCTCCTTTCTTCAACTTGCTTTCTTGTGACCTGGCCGCAACACCGCAGGATGGCTTCAGGCCCTAATCTGGTTCCGGCACGGCACGCTGAGCCTTTGGTTATTTCCTCTTCCTGGTGGGAAATGAGAGTTAAATTTGCCCGTTCAGACACCTCCAGCTAGTCTCTCATTGGTTCTCGCTATTCCTGTTCATCTTCCGCAGAAATTGCAAACTGTGCCAAACAGGAGGTTAAAGGCGCTGACTCTCCAAGTGGGGAGAGTGTTAGTAAAGCGTCTGGAATGTTGCACCCGAGTACCAGGGGAGGAAAACTGAGACATATTTGAACACGTCTCCCGTTTACATGGTTGATCATACTTGGGTTCCACATGCATCTTTTAGCTGAAGGAAGAATACCTTAAACCTGGAGAGTTAAGACCCGTGTAATGGGTACCATGCAATATGACTTCAAAGGGTCTTCATTTGCTCACCGAACCTCTCCAATCCTATCACTGCTGCGTTTATGCCCCTGTACACATGCTTGATTCTCTTTCAGAGACATAGCAATCCATAGGTTTTAAGATACTTACTAGTCAGGTACATTCTTAGGCGTTTAATATGCGGTGTTGAGTCCATTTCGTTGAGCAAGGAGTAGCTCTTGTCTATTCCATATTTGACTTAAGGAACTTTATCTGTGCTCATTTCAATCTCTGGTTTTATGCAGCACCCCAACTCACCTTTACCCTTAAGCAAGCATAAGTTGGTTTTCTAAATTTGAGACCCTGTTCTGTTCTGTAATTCAGTTCCTGTGTAGCCAAGTTTACATTCCGTGTATTACTGATATCTTATGATGTTTCTTTTTCTGTGTGACTTACTTCAGTTAGAATCATCATACCTGAATCCACTCATTGTGCTGCTAAGGGCCTGATGACACAGATTTCATTGCTGAGTGATATTGCTTTGTAAGTAAATACCACAACTTCTTTATCCATTTTTCACTTTCTGCGGTGTTGAACTTGTACTGTAAACGAGGTTCTTGTAAACAGAGCCGTTCCAAACTTTGGGGTGGCTGTGTCTTTTTGATTTTAATTTCCCTAAGCTATAGGACCATAAGTGGAAGTGCCCTAGGTTCTGTTGCTTTGTTTTTTAGATGTTTCAGGAAACACCATACACTTCTCCCGAGTGGTTGTTGGCAATTTACATCCCGCCCATCAGCATAACAAGGCTCCCAGTTCTCCATGGCCTGTCCTGCCTTTCTGGATTTTACACTTTTTTCAGATGGCCCTTTTGACCGGGGGCAAGTGAGACTTCATTGTAGTGCAGATTTCCTTTGCCAGCTTGCTTGGTTGGCCAAAAAGGGCGTATGCGTTTTTTCCTGAATATATTCAGGAAAAAACGCATACGCCCTTTTTGGCCAAGTGCATCATTGTGGACGTTCTGCCTCTTTTCCTATGCTTTCAATGCAATTCCAGTCTACCTCCTGAAATCGGTTTCCTGCAATTCTGCCCCGCTTTCAAGTCCTCTTGGCAGCCTTACTTCAGTTTATTTTTGGACGATAGCTGTCATTTATAACTCTGCAGGTTTGTGAATTACAGTGCCCCTGAGCTCCTTTCTTCAACTCGCTTTCTTTTGAGCTGGCCGCAACACCGCAGGATGGCTTCAGGCCCTAATCTGGTTCCGGTACGGCACGCTGAGCCTTTGGTTATTTCCTCTTCCTGGTGGGAAATGAGAGTTAAATTTGGCCGTCCAGACACCTCCAGCTAGCCTCTCATTGGTTCTCGCTATTCCTGTTCATCTTCCGCAGAAATTGCAAACTGTGCCAAACAGGAGGTTAAGGGCGCTGACTCTCCAAGTGGGGAGAGTGTTAGTAAAGTGTCTGGAATGTTGCACCCGAGTACCAGGGGAGGAAAACTGAGACATATTTGAACACGGCTCCCGATCACATGGTTGATCATACTCTGGGTTCCACATGCATGTTTTAGCTGAAGGAAGAATACCTAAAACCTGGGTAGTTGAGACCCGTGGAATGGATACCATGCAATATGACTTCAAAGGGTCTTCATTTGCTCACCGAACCTCTCCAATCCTATCACTGCTGCGTTTATGCCCCTGCACACATGCTTGATTCTCTTTCGGAGACATAGCAATCCATAGGTTTTACGATACTTACTAGTCAGGTACATACTTAGGCGTTTAATATGCGGTGTTGAGTCCATTTCGTTGAGCAAGGAGTAGCTCTTGTCTATTCCATATTTGGCCTAAGGAACTTTATCTGTGCTCATTTCAATCTCTGGTTTTATGCAGCAACCCAACTCACCTTTCCCCTTAAGCAAGCATAAGTTGGTTTTCTAAATTTGAGACCCTGTTCTGTTCTGTAATTCAGTTCCTGTGTAGCCAAGTTTCCATTCCGTGTATTACTGATATCTTATGATGTTTCTTTTTCTGTGTGACTTATTTCAGTTAGAATCATCGTACCTGAATCCACTCATTATGCTGCTACGGGCCTGATGACATAGATTTCATTGCTGAGTGATACTGCATTGTACGTAAGTACCACAAGTTCTTTATCCATTTTTCACTTTCTGCGATGTTGAACATGTACTGTGAACGAGGTTCTTGTAAACAGAGGTGTCCCAAACTTTGGGGTGGCTGTGTCTTTTTGATTTTAATTTCCCTAAGCTATAGGACCATAAGTGGCAGTGCCCTAGGCTCTGTTGCTTTGTTTTTTAGATGTTTCAGGAAACACCATACACTTCTCCCGAGTGTCTGTTGGCAATTTACATCCCGGCCATCAGCATAACAAGGCTCCCAGTTCTCCATGGCCTGTCCTGCCTTTCTGGATTTTACACTTTTTTCAGATGGCCCTTTTGACCGGGGGGAAGTGAGACTTCATTGTAGTGCAGATTTCCTTTGCAAGCTTGCTTGGTTGGCCAAAAAGGGCGTATGCGTTTTTTCCTGAATATATTCAGGAAAAAACGCATACGCCCTTTTTGGCCAAGTGCATCATTGTGGACGTTCTGCCTCTTTTCCTATGCTTTCAATGCAATTCCAGTCTACCTCCTGAAATCGGTTTCCTGCAATTCTGACCCGCTTTCAAGTCCTCTTGGCAGCCTCACTTCAGTCTATTTTTGGACGAGAGCTGTCATTTATAACTCTGCAGGTTTGTGAATTACAGTGCCGCTGAGCTCCTTTCTTCAACTTGCTTTCTTGTGACCTGGCCGCAACACCGCAGGATGGCTTCAGGCCCTAATCTGGTTCCGGCACGGCACGCTGAGCCTTTGGTTATTTCCTCTTCCTGGTGGGAAATGAGAGTTAAATTTGCCCGTTCAGACACCTCCAGCTAGTCTCTCATTGGTTCTCGCTATTCCTGTTCATCTTCCGCAGAAATTGCAAACTGTGCCAAACAGGAGGTTAAAGGCGCTGACTCTCCAAGTGGGGAGAGTGTTAGTAAAGCGTCTGGAATGTTGCACCCGAGTACCAGGGGAGGAAAACTGAGACATATTTGAAAACGTCTCCCGTTTACATGGTTGATCATACTTGGGTTCCACATGCATCTTTTAGCTGAAGGAAGAATACCTTAAACCTGGAGAGTTAAGACCCGTGTAATGGGTACCATGCAATATGACTTCAAAGGGTCTTCATTTGCTCACCGAACCTCTCCAATCCTATCACTGCTGCGTTTATGCCCCTGTACACATGCTTGATTCTCTTTCAGAGACATAGCAATCCATAGGTTTTAAGATACTTACTAGTCAGGTACATTCTTAGGCGTTTAATATGCGGTGTTGAGTCCATTTCGTTGAGCAAGGAGTAGCTCTTGTCTATTCCATATTTGACTTAAGGAACTTTATCTGTGCTCATTTCAATCTCTGGTTTTATGCAGCACCCCAACTCACCTTTACCCTTAAGCAAGCATAAGTTGGTTTTCTAAATTTGAGACCCTGTTCTGTTCTGTAATTCAGTTCCTGTGTAGCCAAGTTTACATTCCGTGTATTACTGATATCTTATGATGTTTCTTTTTCTGTGTGACTTACTTCAGTTAGAATCATCATACCTGAATCCACTCATTGTGCTGCTAAGGGCCTGATGACACAGATTTCATTGCTGAGTGATATTGCTTTGTAAGTAAATACCACAACTTCTTTATCCATTTTTCACTTTCTGCGGTGTTGAACTTGTACTGTAAACGAGGTTCTTGTAAACAGAGCCGTTCCAAACTTTGGGGTGGCTGTGTCTTTTTGATTTTAATTTCCCTAAGCTATAGGACCATAAGTGGAAGTGCCCTAGGTTCTGTTGCTTTGTTTTTTAGATGTTTCAGGAAACACCATACACTTCTCCCGAGTGGTTGTTGGCAATTTACATCCCGCCCATCAGCATAACAAGGCTCCCAGTTCTCCATGGCCTGTCCTGCCTTTCTGGATTTTACACTTTTTTCAGATGGCCCTTTTGACCGGGGGGAAGTGAGACTTCATTGTAGTGCACATTTCCTTTGCAAGCTTGCTTGGTTGGCCAAAAAGTGCGTATGCGTTTTTTCCTGAATATATTCAGGAAAAAACGCATACGCCCTTTTTGGCCAAGTGCATCATTGTGGACGTTCTGCCTCTTTTCCTATGCTTTCAATGCAATTCCAGTCTACCTCCTGAAATCGGTTTCCTGCAATTCTGCCCCGCTTTCAAGTCCTCTTGGCAGCCTTACTTCAGTCTATTTTTGGACGATAGCTGTCATTTATAACTCTGCAGGTTTGTGAATTACAGTGCCCCTGAGCTCCTTTCTTCAACGCGCTTTCTTTTGAGCTGGCCGCAACACCGCAGGATGGCTTCAGGCCCTAATCTGGTTCCGGTACGGCACGCTGAGCCTTTGGTTATTTCCTCTTCCTGGTGGGAAATGAGAGTTAAATTTGCCCGTCCAGACACCTCCAGCTAGCCTCTCATTGGTTCTCGCTATTCCTGTTCATCTTCCGCAAAAATTGCAAACTGGGCCAAACAGGAGGTTAAAGGCGCTGACTCTCCAAGTGGGGAGAGTGTTAGTAAAGCGTCTGGAATGTTGCACCCGAGTACCAGGGGAGGAAAACTGAGACATATTTGAACACGTCTCCCGTTCACATGGTTGATCATACTTGGGTTCCACATGCATGTTTTAGCTGAAGGAAGAATACCTTAAACCTGGAGAGTTGAGACCCGTGTAATGGGTACCATGCAATATGACTTCAAAGGGTCTTCATTTGCTCACCGAACCTCTCCAATCCTATCACTGCTGCGTTTATGCCCCTGTACACATGCTTGATTCTCTTTCGGAGACATAGCAATCCATAGGTTTTAAGATACTTACTAGTCAGGTACATTCTTAGGCGTTTAATATGGGGTGTTGAGTCCATTTCGTTGAGCAAGGAGTAGCTCTTGTCTATTCCATATTTGGCTTAAGGAACATTATCTGTGCTCATTTTAATCTCTGGTTTTATGCAGCACCCCAACTCACCTTTCCCCTTAAGCAAGCATAAGTTGGTTTTCTAAATTTGAGACCCTGTTCTGTTCTGTAATTCAGTTCCTGTGTAGCCAAGTTTACATTCCGTGTATTACTGATATCTTATGATGTTTCTTTTTCTGTGTGACTTATTTCAGTTAGAATCATCATACCTGAATCCACTCATTGTGATGCTAAGGGCCTGATGACATAGATTTCATTGCTGAGTGATATTGTTTTGTAGATAAATACCACAACTTCTTTATCCATTTTTCACTTTCTGCGATGTTGAACTTGTACTGTAAATGAGGTTCTTGTAAACAGAGGCGTCCCAAACTTTGGGGTGGCTGTGTCTTTTTGATTTTAATTTCCCTAAGCTATAGGACCATAAGTGGCAGTGCCCTAGGCTCTGTTGCTTTGTTTTCTAGATGTTTCAGGAAACACCATACACTTCTCCCGAGTGTCTGCTGGCAGTTTACATCCCGCCCATCAGCATAACAAGGCTCCCAGTTCTCCATGGCCTGTCCTGCCTTTCTGGATTTTACACTTTTTTCAGATGGCCCTTTTGACCGGGGGGAAGTGAGACTTCATTGTAGTGCAGATTTCCTTTGCAAGCTTGCTTGGTTGGCCAAAAAGGGCGTATGCGTTTTTTCCTGAATATATTCAGGAAAAAACGCATACGCCCTTTTTGGCCAAGTGCATCATTGTGGACGTTCTGCCTCTTTTCCTATGCTTTCAATGCAATTCCAGTCTACCTCCTGAAATCGGTTTCCTGCAATTCTGCCCCGCTTTCAAGTCCTCTTGGCAGCCTTACTTCAGTCTATTTTTGGACGATAGCTGTCATTTATAACTCTGCAGGTTTGTGAATTACAGTGCCCCTGAGCTCCTTTCTTCAACGCGCTTTCTTTTGAGCTGGCCGCAACACCGCAGGATGGCTTCAGGCCCTAATCTGGTTCCGGCCCGGCCTGCTGAGCCTTTGGTTAATTCCTCTTCCTGGTGGGAAATGAGAGTTAAATTTGCCCGTCCAGACACCTCCAGCTAGCCTCTCATTGGTTCTCGCTATTCCTGTTCATCTTCCGCAGAAATTGCAAACTGGGCCAAACAGGAGGTTAAAGGGACTGACTCTCCAAGTGGGGAGAGTGTTAGTAAAGCGTCTGGAATGTTGCACCCGAGTACCAGGGGAGGAAAACTGAGACATATTTGAACACGTCTCCCGATCACATGGTTGATCATACTCTAGGTTCCACATGCATGTTTTAGCTGAAGGAAGAATACCTTAAACCTGGGTAGTTGAAACCCGTGGAATGGGTACCATGCAATATGACTTCAAAGGGTCTTCATTTGCTCACCGAACCTCTCCAATCCTATCACTGCTGCGTTTATGCCCCTGTACACATGCTTGATTCTCTTTCAGAGACATAGCAATCCATAGGTTTTAAGATACTTACTAGTCAGGTACATTCTTAGGCGTTTAATATGGGGTGTTGAGTCCATTTCGTTGAGCAAGGAGTAGCTCTTGTCTATTCCATATTTGGCTTAAGGAACTTTATCTGTGCTCATTTCAATCTCTGGTTTTATGCAGCACCCCAACTCACCTTTCCCCTTAAGCAAGAATAAGTAGGTTTTGTAAATTTGAGACCCTGTTCTGTTCTGTAATTCAGTTCCTGTGTAGCCAAGTTTACATTCCGTGTATTACTGATATCTTATGATGTTTCTTTTTCTGTGTGACTTATTTCAGTTAGAATCATCATACCTGAATCCACTCATTGTGCTGCTAAGGGCCTGATGACACAGATTTCATTGCTGAGTGATATTGCTTTGTAAGTAAATACCACAACTTCTTTATCCATTTTTCACTTTCTGCGATGTTGAACTTGTACTGTAAACGAGGTTCTTGTAAACAGAGGCGTCCCAAACTTTGGGGTGGCTGTGTCTTTTTGATTTTAATTTCCTTAAGCTATAGGACCATAAGTGGAAGTGCCCTAGGTTCTGTTTCTTTGTTTTTTAGATGTTTCAGGAAACACCATACACGTCTCCCGAGTGGTTGTTGGCAATTTACATCCCGCCCATCAGCATAACAAGGCTCCCAGTTCTCCATGGCCTGTCCTGCCTTTCTGGATTTTGCACTTTTTTCAGATGGCCCTTTTGACCGGGGGGAAGTGAGACTTCATTGTAGTGCAGATTTCCTTTGCAAGCTTGCTTGGTTGGCCAAAAAGGGCGTATGCGTTTTTTCCTGAATATATTCAGGAAAAAACGCATACGCCCTTTTTGACCAAGTGCATCATTGTGGACGTTCTGCCTCTTTTCCTATGCTTTCAATGCAATTCCAGTCTACCTCCTGAAATCGGTTTCCTGCAATTCTGCCCCGCTTTCAAGTCCTCTTGGCAGCCTTACTTCAGTCTATTTTTGGACGATAGCTGTCATTTATAACTCTGCAGGTTTGTGAATTACAGTGCCCCTGAGCTCCTTTCTTCAACTCGCTTTCTTGTGACCTGGCCGCAACACCGCAGGATGGCTTCAGGCCCTAATCTGGTTCCGGTACGGCACGCTGAGCCTTTGGTTATTTCCTCTTCCTGGTGGAACTGAGAGTGAAATTTGCCCGTCCAGACACCTCCAGCTAGCCTCTCATTGGTTCTCGCTATTCCTGTTCATCTTCCGCAGAAATTGCAAACTGGGCCAAACAGGAGGTTAAAGGCGCTGACTCTCCAAGTGGGGTGAGTGTTAGTAAAGCGTCTGGAATGTTGCACCCGAGTACCAGGGGAGGAAAACTGAGACATATTTGAACACGTCTCCCGTTCACATGGTTGATCATACTTGGGTTCCTCATGCATGTTTTAGCTGAAGGAAGAATACCTTAAACCTGGAGAGTTGAGACCCGTGTAATGGGTACCATGCAATAAGACTTCAAAGGGTCTTCATTTGCTCACCGAACCTCTCCAATCCTATCACTGCTGCGTTTATGCCCCTGTACACATGCTTGATTCTCTTTCGGAGACATAGCAATCCATAGGTTTTACGATACTTACTAGTCAGGTACATTCTTAGGCGTTTAATATGCGGTGTTGAGTCCATTTCGTTGAGCAAGGAGTAGCTCTTGTCTATTCCATATTTGGCCTAAGGAACTTTATCTGTGCTCATTTCAATCTGTGGTTTTATGCAGCACCCCAACTCACCTTTACCCTTAAGCAAGCATAAGTTGGTTTTCTAAATTTGAGACCCTCTTCTGTTCTGTAATTCAGTTCCTGTGTAGCCAAGTTTACATTCCGTGTATTACTGATATGATGTTTCTTTTTCTGTGTGACTTATTTCAGTTAGAATCATCATACCTGAATCCACTCATTGTGCTGCTAAGGGCCTGATGACATAGATTTCATTGCTGAGTGATATTGCTTTGTAAGTGAATACCACAACTTCTTTATCCATTTTTCACTTTCTGCGATGTTGAACTTGTACTGTAAACGAGGTTCTTGTAAACAGAGCCGTTCCAAACTTTGGGGTGGCTGTGTCTTTTTGATTTTAATTTCCCTAAGCTATAGGACCATAAGTGGAAGTGCCCTAGGCTCTGTTGCTTTGTTTTTTAGATGTTTCAGGAAACACCATACACTTCTCCCAAGTGTCTGTTGGCAATTTACATCCCGCCCATCAGCATAACAAGGCTCCCAGTTCTCAATGGCCTGTTGCCTTTCTGGATTTTACACTTTTTTCAGATGGCCCTTTTGACCGGGGGGAAGTGAGACTTCATTGTAGTGCAGATTTCCTTTGCAAGCTTGCTTGGTTGGCCAAAAAGGGCGTATGCGTTTTTTCCTGAATATATTCAGGAAAAAACGCATACGCTCTTTTTGGCCAAGTGCATCATTGTGGACGTTCTGCCTCTTTTCCTATGCTTTCAATGCAATTCCAGTCTACCTCCTGAAATCGGTTTCCTGCAATTCTGCCCCGCTTTCAAGTCCTCTTGGCAGCCTTACTTCAGTCTATTTTTGGACGATAGCTGTCATTTATAACTCTGCAGGTTTGTGAATTACAGTGCTCCTGAGCTCCTTTCTTCAACTCGCTTTCTTGTGACCTGGCCGCAACACCGCAGGATGGCTTCAGGCCCTAATCTGGTTCCGGCCCGGCCTGCTGAGCCTTTGGTTAATTCCTCTTCCTGGTGGGAAATGAGAGTTAAATTTGCCCGTCCAGACACCTCCAGCTAGCCTCTCATTGGTTCTCGCTATTCCTGTTCATCTTCCGCAGAAATTGCAAACTGGGCCAAACAGGATGTTAAAGGGACTGACTCTCCAAGTGGGGAGAATGTTAGTAAAGCGTCTGGAATGTTGCACCCGAGTACCAGGGGAGGAAAACTGACACATATTTGAACACGTCTCCCGATCACATGGTTGATCATACTCTAGGTTCCACATGCATGTTTTAGCTGAAGGAAGAATACCTTAAACCTGGGTAGTTGAAACCCGTGGAATGGGTACCATGCAATATGACTTCAAAGGGTCTTCATTTGCTCACCGAACCTCTCCAATCCTATCACTGCTGCGTTTATGCCCCTGTACACATGCTTGATTCTCTTTCGTAGACATAGCAATCCATAGGTTTTAAGATACTTACTAGTCAGGTACATTCTTAGGCGTTTAATATGGGGTGTTCAGTCCATTTCGTTGAGCAAGGAGTAGCTCTTGTCTATTCCATATTTGACTTAAGGAACTTTATCTGTGCTCATTTCAATCTCTGGTTTTATGCAGCACCCCAACTCACCTTTAACCTTAAGCAAGCATAAGTTGGTTTTCTAAATTTGAGACCCTGTTCTGTTCTGTAATTCAGTTCCTGTGTAGCCAAGTTTCCATTCCGTGTATTACTGATATCTTATGATGTTTCTTTTTCTGTGTGACTTACTTCAGTTAGAATCATCATACCTGAATCCACTCATTGTGCTGCTAAGGGCCTGATGACACAGATTTCATTGCTGAGTGATATTTCTTTGTAAGTAAATACCACAACTTCTTTATCCATTTTTCACTTTCTGCGATGTTGAACTTGTACTGTAAACGAGGTTCTTGTAAACAGAGCCGTTCCAAACTTTGGGGTGGCTGTGTCTTTTTGATTTTAATTTCCCTAAGCTATAGGACCATAAGTGGAAGTTCCCTAGGTTCTGTTGCTTTGTTTTTTAGATGTTTCAGGAAACACCATACACTTCTCCCGAGTGGTTGTTGGCAATTTACATCCCGCCCATCAGCATAACAAGGCTCCCAGTTCTCCATGGCCTGTCCTGCTTTTCTGGATTTTACACTTTTTTCAGATGGCCCTTTTGACCGGGAGGAAGTGAGACTTCATTGTAGTGCAGATTTCCTTTGCAAGCTTGCTTGGTTGGCCAAAAAGGGCGTATGCGTTTTTTCCTGAATATATTCAGGTCAAAACGCATACGCCCTTTTTGGCCAAGTGCATCATTGTGGACGTTCTGCCTCTTTTCCTATGCTTTCAATGCAATTCCAGTCTACCTCCTGAAATCGGTTTCCTGCAATTCTGCCCCGCTTTCAAGTCCTCTTGGCAGCCTTACTTCAGTCTATTTTTGGACGATAGCTGTCATTTATAACTCTGCAGGTTTGTGAATTACAGTGCCCCTGAGCTCCTTTCTTCAACTCGCTTTCTTTTGAGCTGGCCGCAACACCGCAGGATGGCTTCAGGCCCTAATCTGGTTCCGGTACGGCACGCTGAGCCTTTGGTTATTTCCTCTTCCTGGTGGGAAATGAGAGTTAAATTTGCCCGTCCAGACACCTCCAGCTAGCCTCTCATTGGTTCTCGCTATTCCTGTTCATCTTCCGCAGAAATTGCAAACTGGGCCAAACAGGAGGTTAAAGGCGCTGACTCTCCAAGTGGGGAGAGTGTTAGTAAAGCGTCTGGAATGTTGCACCCGAGTACCAGGGGAGGAAAACTGAGACATATTTGAACACGTCTCCCGTTCACATGGTTGATCATACTTGGGTTCCACATGCATGTTTTAGCTGAAGGAAGAATACCTTAAACCTGGAGAGTTGAGACCCGTGTAATGGGTACCATGCAATATGACTTCAAAGGGTCTTCATTTGCTCACCGAATCTCTCCAATCCTATCACTGCTGCGTTTATGCCCCTGTACACATGCTCGATTCTCTTTTGGAGACATAGCAATCCATAGGTTTTACGATACTTACTAGTCAGGTACATTCTTAGGCGTTTAATATGCGGTGTTGAGTCCATTTCGTTGAGCAAGGAGTAGCTCTTGTCTATTCCATATTTGACTTAAGGAACTTTATCTGTGCTCATTTCAATCTCTGGTTTTATGCAGCACCCCAACTCACCTTTACCCTTAAGCAAGCATAAGTTGGTTTTCTAAATTTGAGACCCTGTTCTGTTCTGTAATTCAGTTCCTGTGTAGCCAAGTTTACATTCCGTGTATTACTGATATCTTATGATGTTTCTTTTTCTGTGTGACTTAGTTCAGTTAGAATCACCATACCTGAATCCACTCATTGTGATGCTAAGGGCCTGATGACATAGATTTCATTGCTGAGTGATATTGCTTTGTAAGTAAATACCACAACTTTATCCATTTTTCACTTTCTGCGATGTTGAACATGTACTGTAAACGAGGTTCTTGTAAACAGAGGCGTCCCAATCTTTGGGGTGGCTGTGTCTTTTTCATTTTAATTTCCCTAAGCTATAGGACCATAAGTGGCAGTTCCCTAGGCTCTGTTGCTTTGTTTTTTAGATGTTTCAGGAAACACCATACACTTCTCCCGAGTGTCTGTTGGCAATTTACATCCCGCCCATCAGCATAACAAGGCTCCCAGTTCTCCATGGCCTGTCCTGCCTTTCTGGATTTTACACTTTTTTCAGATGGCCCTTTTGACCGGGGGGAAGTGAGACTTCATTGTAGTGCAGATTTCCTTTGCAAGCTTGCTTGGTTGGCCAAAAAGGGCGTATGCGTTTTTTCCTGAATATATTCAGGAAAAAACGCATACGCCCTTTTTGGCCAAGTGCATCATTGTGGACGTTCTGCCTCTTTTCCTATGCTTTCAATGCAATTCCAGTCTACCTCCTGAAATCGGTTTCCTGCAATTCTGCCCCGCTTTCAAGTCCTCTTGGCAGCCTTACTTCAGTCTATTTTTGGACTATAGCTGTCATTTATAACTCTGCAGGTTTGTGAATTACAGTGCCCCTGAGCTCCTTTCTTCAACTCGCTTTCTTGTGACCTGGCCGCAACACCGCAGGATGGCTTCAGGCCTAATCTGGTTCCGGCCCGGCATGCTGAGCCTTTGGTTAATTCCTCTTCCTGGTGGGAAATGAGAGTTAAATTTGCCCGTCCAGACACCTCCAGCTAGCCTCTCATTGGTTCTCGCTATTCCTGTTCATCTTCCGCAGAAATTGCAAACTGGGCCAAACATTAGGTTAAAGGGACTGACTCTCCAAGTGGGGAGAGTGTTAGTAAAGCGTCTGGAATGTTGCACCCGAGTACCAGGGGAGGAAAACTGAGACATATTTGAACACGTCTCCCGATCACATGGTTGATCATACTCTGGGTTCCACATGCATGTTTTAGCTGAAGGAAGAATACCTTAAACCTGGGTAGTTGAAACCCGTGGAATGGGTACCATGCAATATGACTTCAAAGGGTCTTCATTTGCTCACCGAACCTCTCCAATCCTATCACTGCTGCGTTTATGTCCCTGTACACATGCTTGATTCTCTTTCGGAGACATAGCAATTCTTAGGTTTTAAGATACTTACAAGTCAGGTACATTCTTAGGCGTTTAATATGGGGTGTTGAGTCCATTTCGTTGAGCAAGGAGTAGCTCTTGTCTATTCCATATTTGGCTTAAGGAACTTTATCTGTGCTCATTTCAATCTCTGGTTTTATGCAGCACCCCAACTCACCTTTACCCTTAAGCAAGCATAAGTTGTTTTTCTAAATTTGAGACCCTGTTCTGTTCTGTAATTCAGTTCCTGTGTAGCCAAGTTTCCATTCCGTGTATTACTGATATCTTATGATGTTTCTTTTTCTGTGTGACTTATTTCAGTTAGAATCATCATACCTGAATCCACTCATTGTGCTGCTAAGGGCCTGATGACATAGATTTCATTGCTGAATGATATTGCTTTGTAAGTGAATACCACAACTTCTTTATCCATTTTTCACTTTCTGCGATGTTGAACTTGTACTGTAAACGAGGTTCTTGTAAACAGAGCCGTTCCAAACTTTGGGGTGGCTGTGTCTTTTTCATTTTAATTTCCCTAAGCTATAGGACCATAAGTGGAAGTGCCCTAGGCTCTGTTGCTTTGTTTTTTAGATGTTTCAGGAAACACCATACACTTCTCCCAAGTGTCTGTTGGCAATTTACATCCCGCCCATCAGCATAACAAGGCTCCCAGTTCTCCATGGCCTGTCCTGCCTTTCTGGATTTTACACTTTTTTCAGATGGCCCTTTTGACCTGGGGGAAGTGAGACTTCATTGTAGTGCAGATTTCCTTTGCAAGCTTGCTTGGTTGGCCAAAAAGGGCGTATGCGTTTTTTCCTGAATATATTCAGGAAAAAACGCATACGCCCTTTTTGGCCAAGTGCATCATTGTGGACGTTCTGCCTCTTTTCCTATGCTTTCAATGCAATTCCAGTCTACCTCCTGAAATCGGTTTCCTGCAATTCTGCCCCGCTTTCAAGTCCTCTTGGCAGCCTTACTTCAGTCTATTTTTGGACGATAGCTGTCATTTATAACTCTGCAGGTTTGTGAATTACAGTGCCCCTGAGCTCCTTTCTTTAACTCGCTTTCTTGTGACCTGGCCGCAACACCGCAGGATGGCTTCAGGCCCTAATCTGGTTACGGCCCGGCATGCTGAGCCTTTGGTTAATTCCTCTTCCTGGTGGGAAATGAGAGTTAAATTTGCCCGTTCAGACACCTCCAGCTAGTCTCTCATTGGTTCTCGCTATTCCTGTTCATCTTCCGCAGAAATTGCAAACTGGGCCAAACAGGAGGTTAAAGGGACTGACTCTCCAAGTCGGGAGAGTGTTAGTAAAGCGTCTGGAATGTTGCACCCGAGTACCAGGGGAGGAAAACTGAGACATATTTGAACACGTCTCCCGTTCACATGGTTGATCATACTTGGGTTCCACATGCATGTTTTAGCTGAAGGAAGAATACCTTAAACCTGTAGAGTTGAGAGCCGTGGAATGGGTACCATGCAATATGACTTCAAAGGGTCTTCATTTGCTCACCGAACCTCTCCAATCCTATCACTGCTGCGTTTATGCCCCTGTACACATGCTTGATTCTCTTTTGGAGACATAGCAATCCATAGGTTTTACGATACTTACTAGTCAGGTACATTCTTAGGCGTTTAATATGGGGTGTTGAGTCCATTTCGTTGAGCAAGGAGTAGCTCTTGTCTATTCCATATTTGGCTTAAGGAACTTTATCTGTGCTCATTTCAATCTCTGGTTTTATGCAACACCCCAACTCACCTTTCCCCTTAAGCAAGCATAAGTTGGTTTTCTAAATTTGAGACCCTGTTCTGTTCTGTAATTCAGTTCCTGTGTAGCCAAGTTTCCATTCTGTGTATTACTGATATCTTATGATGTTTCTTTTTCTGTGTGACTTATTTCAGTTAGAATCATCATACCTGAATCCACTCATTGTGCTGCTAAGGGCCTGATGACATAGATTTCATTGCTAAGTGATATTGCTTTGTAAGTGAATACCACAACTTCTTTATCCATTTTTCACTTTCTGCGATGTTGAACTTGTACTGTAAACGAGGTTCTTGTAAACAGAGCCGTTCCAAACTTTGGGGTGGCTGTGTCTTTTTGATTTTAATTTCCCTAAGCTATAGGACCATAAGTGGCAGTTCCCTAGGCTCTGTTGCTTTGTTTTTTAGATGTTTCAGGAAACACCATACACTTCTCCCAAGTGTCTGTTGGCAATTTACATCCCGCCCATCAGCATAACAAGGCTCCCAGTTCTCAATGGCCTGTTGCCTTTCTGGATTTTACACTTTTTTCAGATGGCCCTTTTGACCGGGGGGAAGTGAGACTTCATTGTAGTGCAGATTTCCTTTGCAAGCTTGCTTGGTTGGCCAAAAAGGGCGTATGCGTTTTTTCCTGAATATATTCAGGAAAAAACGCATACGCCCTTTTTGGCCAAGTGCATCATTGTGGACGTTCTGCCTCTTTTCCTATGCTTTCAATGCAATTCCAGTCTACCTCCTGAAATCGGTTTCCTGCAATTCTGCCCCGCTTTCAAGTCCTCTTGGCAGCCTTACTTCAGTCTATTTTGGGACGATAGCTGTCATTTATAACTCTGCAGGTTTGTGAATTACAGTGCCCCTGAGCTCCTTTCTTCAACTCGCTTTCTTGTGAGCTGGACGCAACACCGCAGGATGGCTTCAGGCCCTAATCTGGTTCCGGCACGGCATGCTGAGCCTTTGGTTAATTCCTCTTCCTGGTGGGAAATGAGAGTCAAATTTCCCCGTCCAGACACCTCCAGCTAGTCTCTCATTGGTTCTCGCTATTCCTGTTCATCTTCCGCAGAAATTGCAAACTGGGCCAAACAGGAGGTTAAAGGGACTGACTCTCCAAGTCGGGAGAGTGTTAGTAAAGCGTCTGGAATGTTGCACCCGAGTACCAGGGTACGAAAACTGAGACATATTTGAACACGTCTCCCGATCACATGGTTGATCATACTCTGGGTTCCACATGCATGTTTTAGCTGAAGGAAGAATACCTAAAACCTGGGTAGTTGAAACCCGTGGAATGGGTACCATGCAATATGACTTCAAAGGGTCTTCATTTGCTCAGCGAACCTCTCCAATCCTATCACTGCTGCGTTTATGCCCCTGTACACATGCTTGATTCTCTTTCGGAGACATAGCAATCCATCGGTTTTAAGATACTTACTAGTCAGGTACATTCTTAGGCGTTTAATATGCGGTGTTGAGTCCATTTCGTTGAGCAAGGAGTAGCTCTTGTCTATTCCATATTTGGCTTAAGGAACTTTATCTGTGCTCATTTCAATCTCTGGTTTTATGCAGCACCCCAACTCACCTTCCCCCTTAAGCAAGCATAAGTTGGTTTTCTAAATTTGAGACCCTGTTCTGTTCTGTAATTCAGTTCCTGTGTAGCCAAGTTTCCATTCCGTGTATTACTGATATCTTATGATGTTTCTTTTTCTGTGTGACTTAGTTCAGTTAGAATCATCATACCTGAATCCACTCATTGTGCTGCTAAGGGCCTGATGACACAGATTTCATTGCTGAGTGATATTGCTTTGTAAGTAAATACCACAACTTCTTTATCCATTTTTCACTTTCTGCGATGTTGAACTTGTACTGTAAACGAGGTTCTTGTAAACAGAGCCGTTCCAAACTTTGGGGTGGCTGTGTCTTTTTGATTTTAAATTCCCTAAGCTATAGGACCATAAGTGGAAGTGCCCTAGGCTCTGTTGCTTTGTTTTTTAGATGTTTCAGGAAACACCATACACTTCTCCCTAGTGTCTGTTGGCAATTTACATCCCGCCCATCAGCATAACAAGGCTCCCAGTTCTCCATGGCCTGTCCTGCCTTTCTGGATTTTATACTTTTTTCAGATGGCCCTTTTGACCGGGGGGAAGTGAGACTTCATTGTAGTGCAGATTTCCTTTGCAAGCTTGCTTGGTTGGCCAAAAAGGGCGTATGCGTTTTTTCCTGAATATATTCAGGAAAAAACGCATACGCCCTTTTTGGCCAAGTGCATCATTGTGGACGTTCTGCCTCTTTTCCTATGCTTTCAATGCAATTCCAGTCTACCTCCTGAAATCGGTTTCCTGCAATGCTGCCCCGCTTTCAAGTCCTCTTGGCAGCCTTACTTCAGTCTATTTTTGGACGATAGCTGTCATTTATAACTCTGCAGGTTTGTGAATTACAGTGCCCCTGAGCTCCTTTCTTCAACTCGCTTTCTTGTGACCTGGCCGAAGCACCGGAGGATGGCTTCAGGCCCTAATCTGGTTCCGGCACGGCACGCTGAGCCTTTGGTTAATTCCTCTTCCTGGTGGGAAATGAGAGTTAAATTTGCCCGTCCAGACACCTCCAGCTAGCCTCTCATTGGTTCTCGCTATTCCTGTTCATCTTCCGCAGAAATTGGAAACTGGGCCAAACAGGAGGTTAAAGGCGCTAACTCTCCAAGTGGGGAGAGTGTTAGTAAAGCGTCTGGAATGTTGCACCCGAGTACCAGGGGAGGAAAACTGAGACATATTTGAACACGTCTCCCGTTCACATGGTTGATCATACTTGGGTTCCACATGCATGTTTTAGCTGAAGGAAGAATACCTTAAACATGGGTAGTTGAAACCCATGGAATGGGTACCATGCAATATGACTTCAAAGGGTCTTCATTTGCTCACGAACCTCTCCAGTCCTATCACTGCTGCGTTTATGCCCCTGTACACATGCTTGATTCTCTTTTGGAGACATAGCAATCCATAGGTTTTAAGATACTTACTAGTCAGGTACATTCTTAGGCGTTTAATATGCGGTGTTGAGTCCATTTCGTTGAGCAAGGAGTAGCTCTTGTCTATTCCATATTTGGCTTAAGGAACTTTATCTGTGCTCATTTCAATCTCTGGTTTTATGCAGCACCCCAACTCACCTTTCCCCTTAAGCAAGCATAAGTTGGTTTTCTAAATTTGAGACCCTGTTCTGTTCTGTAATTCAGTTCCTGTGTAGCCAAGTTTACATTCCGTGTATTAGTGATATCTTATGATGTTTCTTTTTCTGTGTGACTTATTTCAGTTAGAATCATCATACCTGAATCCACTCATTGTGCTGCTAAGGGCCTGATGACATAGATTTCATTGCTGAGTGTTATTGCTTTGTAAGTAAATACCACAGCTTCTTTATCCATTTTTCATTTTCTGCGATGTTGAACTTGTACTGTAAACGAGGTTCTTGTAAACAGAGCCATCCCAAACTTTGGGGTGGCTGTGTCTTTTTTATTTTAATTTCCCTAATCTATAGGACCATAAGTGGAAGTGCACTAGGCTCTGTTGATTTGTTTTTTCGATGTTTCAGGAAACACCATACACTTCTCCCGAGTGTCTGTTGGCAATTTACATCCCGCCCATCAGCATAACAAGGCTCCCAGTTCTCCATGGCCTGTCCTGCCTTTCTGGATTTTACACTTTTTTCAGATGGCCCTTTTGACCGGGGGGAAGTGAGACTTCATTGTAGTGCAGATTTCCTTTGCAAGCTTGCTTGGTTGGCCAAAAAGGGCGTATGCGTTTTTTCCTGAATATATTCAGGAAAAAACGCATACGCCCTTTTTGGCCAAGTGCATCATTGTGGACGTTCTGCCTCTTTTCCTATGCTTTCAATGCAATTCCAGTCTACCTCCTGAAATCGGTTTCCTGCAATGCTGCCCCGCTTTCAAGTCCTCTTGGCAGCCTTACTTCAGTCTATTTTTGGACGATAGCTGTCATTTATAACTCTGCAGGTTTGTGAATTACAGTGCCCCTGAGCTCCTTTCTTCAACTCGTTTTCTTGTTAGCTGGCTGCAACACCGCTGGATGGCTTCAGGCCCTAATCTGGTTCCGGCACGGCATGCTGAGCCTTTGGTTATTTCCTCTTTCTGGTGGGAAATGAGAGTTAAATTTGCCCGTCCAGACACCTCCAGCTAGTCTCTCATTGGTTCTCCCTATTCCTGTTCATCTTCCGCAGAAATTGCAAACGGGGCCAAACAGGAGGTTAAAGGTGCTGACTCTCCAAGTGGGGAGAGTGTTAGTAAAGCGTCTGGAATGTTGCACCCGAGTACCAGGGGAGGAAAACTGAGACATATTTGAACACGTCTCCCGTTCACACGGTTGATCATACTCTGGGTTCCACATGCATGTGTTAGCTGAAGGAAGAATACCTTAAACCTGGAGAGTTGAGACCCGTGTATTGGGTACCATGCAATATGACTTCAAAGGATCTTCATTTGCTCACCGAACCTCTCCAATCCTATCACTGCTGCGTTTATGCCCCTGTACACACGCTTGATTCTCTTTTGGAGACATAGCAATCCATAGGTTTTAAGATACTTACTAGTCAGGTACATTCTTAGGCGTTTAATATGGGGTGTTGAGTCCATTTCGTTGAGCAAGGAGTAGCTCTTGTCTATTCCATATTTGGCTTAAGGAACTTTATCTGTGCTCATTTCAATCTCTGGTTTTATGCAGCACCCCAACTCACCTTCCCCCTTAAGCAAGCATAAGTTGGTTTTCTAAACTTGAGACACTGTTCTGTTTTGTAATTCAGTTCATGTGTAGCCAAGTTCACATTCTGTGTATTAGTGATACCTTATGATGTTTCTTTTCTGTGTGACTTATTTCAGATCGAATCATCATACCTGAATCCACTCATTATGCTGCTATGGGCCTGATGACATAGATTTCATTGCTGAGTGATATTGCATTGTACGTAAGTACCACAAGTTCTTTATCCATTTTTCACTTTCTGCGATGTTGAACTTGTACTGTAAACGAGGTTCTTGTAAACAGAGCCGTCCCAAACTTTGGGGTGGCTGTGTCTTTTTGATTTTAATTTCCCTAAGCTATAGGACCATAAGTGGAAGTGCCCTAGGCTCTGTTGCTTTGTTTTTTAGATGTTTCAGGAAACACCATACACTTCTCCAGAGTGTCTGTTGGCAATTTACATCCCGCCCATCAGCATAAGAAGGCTCCCAGTTCTCCATGGCCTGTCGTGCCTTTATGGATTTTACACTTTTTTCAGATGGCCCTTTTGACCATGTGGAAGTGAGACTTCATTGTAGTGCAGGTTTCCTTTGCAAGCTTGCTTGGTTGGCCAAAAAGTGCGTATGCGTTTTTTCCTGAATATATTCAGGAAAAAACGCATACGCCCTTTTTGGCCAAGTGCATCATTGTCGAGTTTCTGACTCTCTTCATATGCTTTCAATGCAATTCCAGTCTACCTCCTGAAATCGGTTTCCTGCGATTCTGCCTTGCTTTCAATGCCTCTTCATAGCCTTACCTCAATATATTTTTTAAAAATAGTTGGCCTTTATAACTCTGCAGGTTTTTGAATTGCAGTGGACCTTAGCTCCATTTTTTGCTCTTATTTTTGTGGTATTTCCCCATAACCACAGGATTCCTTGAAGCCCTATTTTTCTTCTGGGGCACCTGCTGTGCCTTTGGTTAATTCTTCTTACTGATGTGATATTAGAGTGACATGTGCCCATTGAAACCGCTACAGCTAGTTCCTCACTGGTTCCCCCTATTCCCATTCATCCTCTGCACTAACTGCAGACTGTGCGATACCAGAACTTAAAGGCATTGACTCCATGTGGGGATGTTGTTAGTAAAGCGGCTGGAATGTCGATCCGGAGCCCCAGGAGAGGAAAAATGAGGTGCGTTTTAGAAACCTTTCCCGATCATATGGTATACCAGTCGCTGGGTTTCCCAAGCATGGTTTAGCTGTAGGAAGATTCCCTTCAACCTGGAGTGTTGGGACCCTTGGACTGAGTAGCATGAAGTATTGCATTAAACTTTCGGCAGTTGCTCACCAAAGCTCACCAATCCTGTCAGCCCCAAGTGTCCAGCCTTATGTCTTATCCAGCTGTGGGTTTATATGTGGTCAATCCAGGTTGTATCACAGCCCCTGAGCGAATTTTGTAAGAATTTTTCTCTCTTTCATTGTTTCAGCGTTTTGTTTTTAAAATTTATTTCTATAATGGGGTTTAGCTCCTTTTCACTGCTGTGTTTGTGCCGCTCTGCACACACTTGATTCCCTTATGGAGATATATCAATACATGGGTTTTAAGATTCTTATTCCTCAGATATATTTCTCTGCGGTGTATAGGGAGTGTTGAGGCCAGTTCATTGAGCAAGGTGTAGATCTTGTCTAATACCTATTTGGTTTATTGAACGGTATCTGTGCTAATTTCAAACTCTGGTTTTATGCATCACCCCACCTCTCCTTTCCCCTTAAGCTGACATAAGTGTGTTTTCTAAATGTGAGACACTGTTCTGTTCTGTAATTCATTTCTTGTGCAGCCATATTTACCCTCCCTCTATAAGTGATATCTTATGATATGTTTCTTTTTCTGTTTGACTTATTTCAAGTAGTATTATCGGACCTAAATCCACTCTTTATCCTTCTACTAGCCTTATTACATTGATTTCATGGTGAAGAGATATTCCATTGTACATAAGTACCACATCTTCTTTATCCATTGTTCTCTTTCCTGGGATATTTAAGGTGTACTGAAGTTGAGGTTCTTGTAAACAGAGTAGCCCTAAACTGTGGTGTGCTTGTGTCTTGTTGATTTTTAGACTTCCCTAGATATACTCCCATGATTGGAAGTGTCCTATGCTCTGTAGCTCTGTTTTTTAGATGATTTAGGAACCACCATACACTTCTCCAGAGTGGCTCTCGGCAGTTCACACACTGCCCATCAGCATATAAAGGCTCCCTGTTCTCCATGGCCTGTCCTGCATTTCTGGTTTTTACAATTTTTTAGGATGGCCCTTTTGACCGGTGGGAAGTGAGACTTCTTTGTTGTGCACATTTGCATTGCTTGCTTGCTTCGTTGCCCATAAAATGCGTATGCGTTTTTTCCTGGATATAATCAGGAAAAAACGCATACGCCCTTTTGGGCCAACTGCATCATTGTCGAAATCCTGCCGCTTTTCATGTGCGTTAAAGACGAGTCCAATCTATCTCTTGAAATCTGTTTCTTGCAATTCTGTCTTGCATTCAGATCCTCTTCTTTGCCTTACCTCAACATATTTTTGGACGTTAGTTTTCATTTATAACTCTGCAGGTTTGTGAATTGCAGTGACCCTGAGCTCCATTTTTTAAGTTGCTCTTTTGTGAGCTGGCCTCAAACCCGCAGGATTGCTTCAGGCCCTATTTTGGCTCCGGCGAGGCAGGCTGAGCCTTTCTTTAATTCTTATTCTTAATGGGAAATTAGAGTGATATGTGCCCGTCCAAACCCCTACAACTCTTCTCTCATTGGTTCCCCCTCTTCCCGTTCATCCTCCTCACAATTTGCAAAATGTGTGAAACAGAAGTTTAAATGTGCTGATTCTCCAAGTGGGGAGATTCTAAGTAACGTGGCTGGAATGGTGAACAGGAGCACCAGGAGAGGATAAATGAGGTGCATTTTAGACACATCTCCCGATCACATGGTGTACAGTCCTCTGGGTTTACCATGCATGTTTTAGCTGTAGGAAGATCCCTTGAACCTGCAGATTTGGGACCCATTGAATGGGTACCAGGTAGTATTACTTTAAAGGGTGTGCATTTCCTCACCCAACCTCACATTTCTCTTAGCGCAAACAGTTTCCAGCCTTATGTCTCATCCTGCTGTGGGTCTAGATGTGTTCAATCCATGTTGCATCACCGTCCCTGAGGAAAAGTTGTAAGAGGTTTTCTCTGTCTCTCTGTCGTTTATTTTTTTCAATTTATTACTATATTGGTTACAGCTGATTTTCAAAGCTCTGTTTCTTGCTGCTGTACATCCACTTGATTCGCGTACAGAGAGACATCAATAAATTCTTTTTCAGATTCTTACCAGTCGTATATATTCTTTTCCGGTGACTTGAGTGTGCTGAGTGCAGTTCTTTTAGCTACCGTGTAGGCCTTGTTGATTATCAGTTTGGTATTTGGAATGGTATCTTTGCTAATTTCAACCTCCTGGATGATGCCTCACCCCTCCCCACCTTTCCCGTTTAGCAGCCTTATGCGTGTTTTCTACATATTTGACTATGTTTTTGTTTTGTAATTTATTTCATGTGTAGCCATTTTGGATTCCACCTTTAAGTGATATCTTATGATATGTGTCTTTTTCTTTTTGAATTCTGTCACTTAGAATGATCATACGTAACTCCTCCGGAGTTGTTACAACTGGCCATATTTCATTGATTTCCAGGCTGAATAACATTCCACTCTACCTAAGTACCACATCTCTATCCATTTTTTCCCTCCAGAGACATTTAAGTTATATCCTAGTCGAGGATCTTTTAAACAGAGAGGGGGTAAACATTGGGGTGCCTGTGTCCTCTCGATTTTTGTTTTTCCCAAGATATACGCCCATGAGTGCAAGTGCCCTATGCTCTGTAGCTCATTTTTTAGATGCTTTAGTAAACACAATACACTTCTCCAGAATGGCCGTTGGCAATATACATTTCCACTATAAGTCTCACAGGGCTCCCTCTTCTCGTTGCCCTGTCCTGCATTTCTGTTGTTTACGCTTTATGAGGATGGCTCTTCTGACTGATGCGAAGTGATATCTTTTGTAGTATTGACTTCCAGTGCCCACCTGTTTGGTTGGCTAAAAAAGTGTATGCCCTTTTCTTGAATATATACAGAAAAGAACGCATACACCCTTTTTGGCCAACTGCAATGTTGGCAATGTTCAGCTCCTTTTCTTGTGCTTAATGGCGAGTCCTTTCTACCTCCTCAAATCCCTTTCCTGCCATTCTCCCTTGCTTACAAGTCCTTTTCTCTGACTTTCCTCAAGACATTTTTCAGTGATGGATATATTCAACTCTGCTGTTTTGTGAATTTTACTGCCCCTGAGTTCCATTGTTCAACTCGTGTTTATGGGAACTGGCCACAAAGCAGCGGGATTTCCTCAAGCCCTATACTGTTTCCATGGGCAACCCTAGCCTTTGGTCAATTCGTCTTCCTGATTGGAAATTAGAGTGACATGTGCCTGTCTGAACACCTAGGACTTGTCTCTCATTGTTCCTCATCCTTCCGCTTCATCCTCTGGACAAATTCCAAACTGTACGCAACAGGATGTTGACAGTGCTGACATCTCCAAGTGGGGAGACTGTTAGTAAAGACGCTGGAGGGGTGAACCCGAGCACCAGGAGATGAGGAGATGAGATGCCTTTTCCAAACTCTTCCCGATCAGACGGTATACCATCCTCTGGGTGTGACAGACATGTTTTAGCAGTAGGAAGAGTCCCATTCATGTAAGGAGAACACCAGGGCTTTTTCAAAATCAGTGTCTCCCCGAAACCCAAACTGGGGAAGTTTTTAAGCTACGGCTACACATATGTTCATTAAGGGCCTTGGGAAGTAGGCAGAGTCCAAACTTTAGATGATTGAAGTCTTCAGGGTCAGAAGCACTCACCACCAGCTTCCCTTAGGCTACACTTTAACTGTCATTGATAGATGATGTCAATAAAAATATCTATTCTTTTTCAGATTATTTCCCCTTATAGGTTATTGCAAAATGTTGAGTGTAGTTCCCTGTGCTATACAGTAGTTCCTTGTTGATGATCTATTTTATACATAGCAGTGTGTATGTGTTCATTCCAAACTGTTAATTTATCCCTCCTCCCACCTTTCCCCTTTGGTAATAATAAATTATAAGATTTTATACTTCTCAGAAATGGGGGAGCTGAAAGAGAGGTATCATTTTCAATGGAAAAGCATTTAAAACAAGATTGAAGGTTTAACCAAGATTATTAGCTGTACATCCTTGGAAAGAAATCACTTCGTTTCTCTAATATTGACCTGACAAATAAGACAAACCTTTTCACTGAACTTGCTTATAAAAAGTGATGGAAATATCAAATGGAAGTGTTAAAAACATCTTATTTTACCCGAGCCTTATACACTGTTCTATGTTAACTACAGTTTGGCTCACACATCTGTTCATTGAGGTTACAATAGTCTCAATTTCTGTTACTGATCCTCCAGAGTGGACCCCAACAAGTGTCCCCCTGCCCAGTGTCATTGGGGCCAACAGATCGAGACTGAGTTTGGTTCACAAGCAAAGGAAACTTTATATTTTGATCAGAGAATGGAGAGGTGAGAGCATGCACTACCCCGTGGGCTGTGGGCTGGGCTGCTGTGTAGAGATCCTGTCAGAGTCAGTGGGAGGGAGGGAGGCGGCGGAGCTCTCGAGGGCCGGGTTGGCTGTAGCTCAGGCTCTATATCGTGGAGTCTGCACTGGGCCCCAGGAGCTGAGGTGTCGACCCAGCCATTCTGCACTAGGAAATCTGGTCTGAAGTGCCGGGTGTGGAACCTCTGCATGCGGGACCCTAGGAGCACGTGAAATTAGACAAAGCACAAAGGATAAAAAAGGTTAGACTTGACTTTATTGCCCAGATTCTATTTTTATCTCCCAGGGATTTTTAATGGGCTTTGCTGGGGACAAACCCCTCCTCTGCCTTTTGTCCCGTTCCTCATTCTTGGAGTGCTGAGGGTGCAGACCCTTCTTCTGTAACTGCTGAGTGCTGAGTTGGGAGCCCTCATACCCTGGGGCGAGGGTCAGAGCTTCTCCCCAGCAGCCTCCCGGTGACGTTGATTGTCCCCAGGACCCCTGCCTCCCTGCTCGTCCACCTGAGCACCAGCATTGGAAGTGTTATAGATTCTAATGACCTTTAAGGGTCCAGGAAAGAGATGTGCAGAGACGCTGTGGGGGCTGGTTTCACCCCGCCCCACATTTGTTCGGCCACCTTAGGCTGACCGTCTCTGCCAGCCTAGATGCTCTGACCAGTAGTCTGTGCTTTCTTCAGTTAGGCCCCTGAATTAACGTACAAACAGCACCAGGTGTCAGAGCCCTGCCCGCTCAACTCCCAGACAGTCCAGGGTCAGTGGTGACCAAGGACCATGATGGCTACTGAGTCAACAGCCTTTTGAAGTAAACAGGAGTCCAGCCGGTCTTATTGGCCACCATCATCACGGTGTCTGTAGGCTTTTCTATGGTGACAGTGTGGTATACTGTTCCCCCGCCAAGATTATTAGCTCCCCTCTGGGTGCAGTAAGTCCTGCAAGCAGTAGTCTACTCTTTTGGGACACACTCTTGTTGTTTTATGAGAGAAACTCCAGGTCAAGTGATGTTCACACGAGTCGTCATGGTGCCCTGTTGCCCCCGGTTATCTCTCTGGATGTTGGAGTTGGAGGGCCTCCTCACTCGAGGTCGGTGTGCCCACGGAGCGAACCCTGCAACTTCAGGGCATGGTTGGTGGTTAGGATCACCACGTGGGGTCCTTTTCCCTTAGGAGGGAGGTGGCCTTTTGGGCTGCTGATTTCCAGGTTTTTAGATACCGCCAGTATCTTGGCCAGATGTGGCAGTGGGCCAAGCCCCTTAGTGACCGTAGTTTATCCTACCTGGATGGCATTCTTGCATTGTTCCATTTCAAGTGGTCCCAGTTTTTGCACTAATTCTCCAATGGCGATTCACCTTTCACCGGGAATGTAAAGGTCAAAGGGTTTAGCTAAATTAGGGAGTTCCAGGGCAAGGGTCTGAATTGACTGCTCTTTCCATTCTTGAAAGGCCACTTCTGGATTCTATTCAAAAGGATCATCATCTTTTCCTTTCAGTGTTTCATATAGAGGCCCAGCTAGTAGACTGTAGTTAGGGATCCAGAAGCAGCAAACCCTGGCCTCCCCAGGAACCCCTAAGCTGTCTTCTAGTTTTAGAAAGGGGTAAGGCTGAAAATGGTTTCTTCCCTTTCCTGGGATGGGCTTCTCTGACCTTCTGTGAGAATGAAGCCCAGGCAGGTCACCGCAGTCTGTGATATTTGAGCTTTTTCTTGGACAACTTCTATCCTTTATTGGCTTGGTAGTTCAGAGGCCTCCTTAGTTTACATTCCGTGTATTACTGATATCTTATGATGTTTCTTTTTCTGTGTGACTTATTTCAGTTAGAATCATCGTACCTGAATCCACTCATTGTGCTGCTACGGGCCTGATGACATAGATTTCATTGCTGAGTGATACTGCATTGTACGTAAGTACCACAAGTTCTTTATCCACGTTTCACTTTCTGTGATATTGAACTTGTACGGTAAACGAGGTTCTTGTAAACGGAGGCGTCGCAAACTTTGGGGTGGCTGTGTCTTTTTGATTTTAATTTCCCTAAGCTATAGGACCATAAGTGGAAGTGCCCTAGGCTCTGTTGCTTTGTTTTTTAGATGTTTCAGGAAACACCATACACTTCTCCTGGGTGTCTGTTGGCAATTTACATCCCGCCCATCAGCATAACAAGGCTCCCAGTTCTCCATGGCCTGTCCTGCCTTTCTGGATTTTACACTTTATTCTGATGGCCCTTTTGACCGGGGGGAAGTGAGACTTCATTGTAGTGCAGATTTCCTTTGCAAGCTTGCTTGGTTGGCCAAAAAGGGCGTATGCGTTTTTTCCTGAATATATTCAGGAAAAAACGCATACGCCCTTTTTGGCCAAGTGCATCATTGTGGACGTTCTGCCTCTTTTCCTATGCTTTCAATGCAATTCCAGTCTACCTCCTGAAATCGGTTTCCTGCAATTCTGCCCCGCTTTCAAGTCCTCTTCGCAGCCTTACTTCAGTATATTTTTGGACGATAGCTGTCATTTATAACTCTGCAGGTTTGTGAATTACAGTGCCCATGAGCTCCTTTCTTCAACTCGCTTTCTTGTGACCTGGCCGCCACACCGCAGGATGGCTTCAGGCCCTAATCTGGTTCCGGCACGGCACGCTGAGCCTTTGGTTAATTCCTCATCCTGGTGGGAAATTAGAGTTAAATTTGCCCGTCCAGACACCTCCCGCTTGTCTCTCATTGGTTCTCCCTATTCCTGTACATCTTCCGCAGAAATTGCAAACTGGGCCAAACAGGAGGTTAAAGGCACTGACTCTCCAAGTGCGGAGAGTGTTAGTAAAGCGTCTGGAATGTTGCACCGAAGTACCAGGGGACGAAAACTGAGACATATTTGAACACGTCTCCCGATCACACGGTTGATCATACTCTGGGTTCCACATGCATGTTTTAGCTGAAGAAAGAATACCTTAAACCTGGAGAGTTGAGACCCGTGGAATGGGTACCATGCAATATGACTTCAAAGGGTCTTCATTTGCTCACCGAATCTCTCCAATCCTATCACTGCTGCGTTTATGACCCTTGTACACACGCTTGATTCTCTTTTGGAGACATAGCAATCCATAGGTTTTAAGATACTTACTAGTCAGGTATATTCTTAGGCGTTTAATATGGGGTGTGGAGTCCATTTCATTGAGCAAGGAGTAGCTCTTGTCTATTCCATATTTGGCTTAAGGAACTTTATCTGTGCTCATTTCAATCTCTGGTTTTATGCAGCACCCCAACTCACCTTTCCACTTAAGCAAGCATAAGATGGTTTTCTAAATTTGAGACCCTGTTCTGTTTTGTAATTCAGTTCCTCTGTAGCCAAGTTTACATTCCATGTATTAGTGATATTTTTTGATGTTTCTTTTTCTGTGTGACTTATTTCAGTTAGAATCACCATACCCGAATCCACTCATTGTGCTGCTACGGGCCTGGTGACATAGATTTCATTGCTGAGTGATACTGCATTGTACGTAAGTACCACAAGTTCTTTATCCATTTTTCACTTTCTGTGATATTGAACTTGTACGGTAAACGAGGTTCTTGTAAACAGAGGCGTCCCAAATTTTGGAGTGGCTGTGTCTTTTTGATTTTAATTTCCCCAAGCTATAGGACCATAAGTGGCAGTGCCCTAGGCTCTGTTGCTTTGTTTTTTAGATGTTTCAGGAAACACCATACACTTCTCCGGAGTGGCTGTTGGCAATTTACATCCCGCCCATCAGCATAACAAGGCTCCCAGTTCTCCATGGCCTGTCCTAACTTTCTGGATTTTACACTTTTTTCAGATGGCCCTTTTGACCGGGGGGAAGTGAGACTTCATTGTAGTGCAGATTTCCTTTGCAAGCTTGCTTGTTTGGCCAAAGAGGGCGTATGCGTTTTTTCCTGAATATATTCAGGAAAAAACGCATACGCCCTTTTTGGCCAAGTGCATCATTGTGGACGTTCTGCCTCTTTTCCTATGCTTTCAATGCAATTCCAGTCTACCTCCTGAAATCGGTTTCCTGCAATTCTGCCCCGCTTTCAAGTCCTCTTGGCAGCCTTACTTCAGTCTATTTTTGGACGATAGCTGTCATTTATAACTCTGCAGGTTTGTGAATTACAGTGCCCCTGAGCTCCTTTCTTCAACTCGCTTTCTTGTGACCTGGCCGCAACACCGCAGGATGGCTTCAGGCCCTAATCTGGTTCCGGCACGGCACGCTGAGCCTTTGGTTATTTCCTCTTTCTGGTGGGATGTGAGTGTTAAATTTGCCCGTCCAGACACCTCCAGCTAGTCTCTCATTGGTTCTCGCTATTCCTGTTCATCTTCCGCAGAAATTGCAAACTGGGCCAAACAGGAGGTTAAAGGGACTGACTCTCCAAGTCGGGAGAGTGTTAGTAAAGCGTCTGGAATGTTGCACCCGAGTACCAGGGGAGGGAAACTGAGACATATTTGAACAAGTCTCCCATTCACATGGTTGATCATACTCTGGGTTCCACATGCATGTTTTAGCTGAAGGAAGAATACCTTAAACCTGGAGAGTTGAGACCCGTGGAATGGGTACCATGCAATATGACTTCAAAGGGTCTTCATTTGCTCACCGAACCTCTCCAATCCTATCACTGCTGCATTTATGCCCCTGTACACACGCTTGATTCTCTTTTGGAGACATAGCAATCCGTAGGTTTTAAGATACTTACTAGTCAGGTACATTCTTAGGCATTTAATATGCGGTGTTGAGTCCATTTCGTTGAGCAAGGAGTAGCTCTTGTCTATTCCATATTTGGCTTAAGGAACTTTATCTGTGCTCATTTCAATCTCTGGTTTTATGCAGCACCCCAACTCACCTTTCCCCTTAAGCAAGCATAAGTTGGTTTTCTAAATTTGAGACCCTGTTCTGTTTTGGAATGCAGTTCCTGTGTAGCCAAGTTTACATTCCGTGTTTTAGTGATATCTTATGATGTTTCTTTTTCTGTGTGACTTATTTCAGTTAGAATCATCGTACCTGAATCCACTCATTGTGCTGCTACGGGCCTGATGACATAGATTTCATTGCTGAGTTTTACTGCATTGTACGTAGGTACCACAAGTTCTTTATCCACGTTTCACTTTCTGTGATATTGAACTTGTACGGTAAACGAGGTTCTTGTAAACGGAGGCGTCCCAAACTTTGGGGTGGCTGTGTCTTTTTGATTTTAATTTCCCTAAGCTATAGGACCATAAGTGGAAGTGCCCTAGGCTCTGTTGCTTTGTTTTTTAGATGTTTCAGGAAACACCATACACTTCTCCTGAGTGTCTGTTGGCAATTTACATCCCGCCCATCAGCATAACAAGACTCCCAGTTCTCAATGGCCTGTTGCCTTTCTGGATTTTACACTTTTTTCAGATGGCCCTTTTGACTGGGGGGAAGTGAGACTTCATTGTAGTGCAGATTTCCTTTGCAAGCTTGCTTGGTTGGCCAAAAAGGGCGTATGCGTTTTTTCCTGAATATATTTAGGAAAAAACGCATACGCCCTTTTTGGCCAAGTGCATCATTGTGGACGTTCTGCCTCTTTTCCTATGCTTTCAATGCAATTCCAGTCTACCTCCTGAAATCGGTTTCCTGCAATTCTGCCCCGCTTTCAAGTCCTCTTGGCAGCCTTACTTCAGTCTATTTTTGGACGATAGCTGTCATTTATAACTATGCAGGTTTGTGAATTACAGTGCCCCTGAGCTCCTTTCTTCAACTCGCTTTCTTTTGAGCTGGCCGCAACACCGCAGGATGGCTTCAGGCCCTAATCTGGTTCCGGTACAGCACGCTGAGCCTTTGGTTATTTCCTCTTCCTGGTGGGAAATGAGAGTTAAATTTGCCCGTCCAGACACCTCCAGCTAGTCTCTCATTGGTTCTCACTATTCCTGTTCATCTTCCGCAGAAATTGCAAACTGGGCGAAACAGGAGGTTAAAGGGACTGACTCTCCAAGTCGGGAGAGTGTTAGTAAAGCGTCTGGAATGTTGCACCCGAGTACCAGGGGAGGAAAACTGAGACATATTTGAACACGTCTCCCGATCACACGGTTGATCATACTCCGGGTTCCACATGCATGTTTTAGCTGAAGGAAGAATACCTTAAACCTGGAGAGTTGAGACCCGTGGAATGGGTACCATGCAATATGACTTCAAAGGGTCTTCATTTGCTCACCGAACCTCTCCAATCCTATCACTGCTGCGTTTATGCCCCTGTACACACGCTTGATTCTCTTTCGGAGACATAGCAATCCATAGGTTTTAAGATACTTACTAGTCAGGTATATTCTTAGGCGTTTAATATGGGGTGTGGAGTCCATTTCATTGAGCAAGGAGTAGCTCTTGTCTATTCCATATTTGGCTTAAGGAACTTTATCTGTGCTCATTTCAATCTCTGGTTTTATGCAGCACCCCAACTCACCTTCCCCCTTAAGCAAGCGTGAGTTGGTTTTCTAAACTTGAGACACTGTTCTGTTTTGTAATTCAGTTCATGTGTAGCCAAGTTCACATTCCGTGTATTAGTGATATTTTTTGATGTTTCTTTTTCTGTGTGACTTATTTCAGTTAGAATCACCATACCCGAATCCACTCATTGTGCTGCTACGGGCCTGGTGACATAGATTTCATTGCTGAGTGATACTGCATTGTACGTAAGTACCACAAGTTCTTTATCCATTTTTCACTTTCTGTGATATTGAACTTGTACCGTAAACGAGGTTCTTGTAAACAGAGGCGTCCCAAATTTTGGAGTGGCTGTGTCTTTTTGATTTTAATTTCCCCAAGCTATAGGACCATAAGTGGCAGTGCCCTAGGCTCTGTTGCTTTGTTTTTTAGATGTTTCAGTAAACACCATACACTTCTCCCGAGTGGCTGTTGGCAATTTACATCCCGCCCATCAGCATAACAAGGCTCCCAGTTCTCCATGGCCTGTCCTAACTTTCTGGATTTTACACTTTTTTCAGATGGCCCTTTTGACCGGGGGGAAGTGAGACTTCATTGTAGTGCAGATTTCCTTTGCAAGCTTGCTTGGTTGGCCAAAGAGGGCGTATGCGTTTTTTCCTGAATATATTCAGGAAAAAACGCATACGCCCTTTTTGGCCAAGTGCATCATTGTGGACGTTCTGCCTCTTTTCCTATGCTTTCAATGCAATTCCAGTCTACCTCCTGAAATCGGTTTCCTGCAATTCTGCCCCGCTTTCAAGTCCTCTTGGCAGCCTTACTTCAGTCTATTTTTGGACGATAGCTGTCATTTATAACTCTGCAGGTTTGTGAATTACAGTGCCCCTGAGCTCCTTTCTTCAACTCGCTTTCTTGTGACCTGGCCGCAACACCGCAGGATGGCTTCAGGCCCTAATCTGGTTCCGGCACGGCACGCTGAGCCTTTGGTTATTTCCTCTTTCTGGTGGGATGTGAGTGTTAAATTTGCCCGTCCAGACACCTCCAGCTAGTCTCTCATTGGTTCTCGCTATTCCTGTTCATCTTCCGCAGAAATTGCAAACTGGGCCAAACAGGAGGTTAAAGGGACTGACTCTCCAAGTCGGGAGAGTGTTAGTAAAGCGTCTGGAATGTTGCACCCGAGTACCAGGGTACAAAAACTGAGACATATATGAACACGTCTCCCGATCACATGGTTGATCATACTCTAGGTTCCACATGCATGTTTTAGCTAAAGGAAGAATACCTTAAACCTGGAGAGTTAAGACCCGTGTAATTGGTACCATGCAATATGACTTCAAAGGGTCTTCATTTGCTCACCGAACCTCTCCAATCCTATCACTGCTGCGTTTATGCCCCTGTACACATGCTTGATTCTCTTTCGGAGACATAGCAATCCATAGGTTTTAAGATACTTACTAGTCAGGTACATTCTTAGGCGTTTAATATGGGGTGTTGAGTCCATTTCGTTGAGCAAGGAGTAGCTCTTGTCTATTCCATATTTGGCTTAAGGAACTTTATCTGTGTTCATTTCAATCTCTGGTTTTATGCAGCACCCCAACTCACCTTTCCCCTTAAGCAAGCATAAGTTGGTTTTCTAAATTTGAGACCCTGTTCTGTTCTGTAATTCAGTTCCTGTGTAGCCAAGTTTACATTCCGTGTATTAGTGATATCTTATGATGTTTCTTTTTCTGTGTGACTTATTTCAGTTAGAATCATCATACCTGAATCCACTCATTGTTCTTCTAAGGGCCTTATGACATAGATTTCATTGCTGAGTGATATTGCTTTGTAAGTGAATACCACAACTTCTTTATCCATTTTTCACTTTCTGCGATGTTGAACTTGTACTGTAAACGAGGTTCTTGTAAACAGAGGCGTCCCAAACTTTGGGGTGGCTGTGTCTTTTTGATTTTAATTTCCCTAAGCTATAGGACCATAAGTGGCAGTGCCCTAGGCTCTGTTGCTTTGTTTTTTAGATGTTTCAGTAAACACCATACACTTCTCCCGAGTGTCTGTTGGCAATTTACATCCCGCCCATCAGCATAACAAGGCTCCCAGTTCTCCATGGCCTGTCCTGCCTTTCTGGATTTTACACTTTTTTCAGATGGCCCTTTTGACCGGGGGGAAGTGAGACTTCATTGTAGTGCAGATTTCCTTTGCAAGCTTGCTTTGTTGGCCAAAAAGGGCGTATGCGTTTTTTCCTGAATATATTCAGGAAAAAACGCATACGCCCTTTTTGGCCAAGTGCATCATTGTGGACGTTCTGCCTCTTTTCCTATGCTTTCAATGCAATTCCAGTCTACCTCCTGAAATCGGTTTCCTGCAATTCTGCCCCGCTTTCAAGTCCTCTTGGCAGCCTTACTTCAGTCTATTTTTGGACGATAGCTGTCATTTATAACTCTGCAGGTTTGTGAATTACAGTGCCCCTGAGCTCCTTTCTTCAACTCGCTTTCTTGTGAGCTGGCCGCAACACCGCAGGATGGCTTCAGGCCCTAATCTGGTTCCGGCACGGCACGCTGAGCCTTTGGTTAATTCCTCTTCCTGGTGGGAAATGAGAGTTAAATTTGCCTGTCCAGACACCTCCAGCTAGCCTCTCATTGGTTCTCGCTATTCCTGTTCATCTTCCGCAGAAATTGCAAACTGGGCGAAACAGGAGGTTAAAGGAACTGACTCTCCAAGACGGGAGAGTGTTAGTAAAGCGTCTGGAATGTTGCACCCGAGTACCAGGGGAGGGAAACTGAGACATATTTGAACAAGTCTCCCATTCACATGGTTGATCATACTCTGGGTTCCACATGCATGTTTTAGCTGAAGGAAGAATACCTTAAACCTGGAGAGTTGAGACCCGTGGAATGGGTACCATGCAATATGACATCAAAGGGTCTTCATTTGCTCACCGAACCTCTCCAATCCTATCACTGCTGCATTTATGCCCCTGTACACACGCTTGATTCTCTTTTGGAGACATAGCAATCCGTAGGTTTTAAGATACTTACTAGTCAGGTACATTCTTAGGCGTTTAATATGCGGTGTTGAGTCCATTTCGTTGAGCAAGGAGTAGCTCTTGTCTATTCCATATTTGGCTTAAGGAACTTTATCTGTGCTCATTTCAATCTCTGGTTTTATGCAGCACCCCAACTCACCTTTCCCCTTAAGCAAGCATAAGTTGGTTTTCTAAATTTGAGACCCTGTTCTGTTTTGGAATGCAGTTCCTGTGTAGCCAAGTTTACATTCCGTGTTTTAGTGATATCTTATGATGTTTCTTTTTCTGTGTGACTTATTTCAGTTAGAATCATCGTACCTGAATCCACTCATTGTGCTGCTACGGGCCTGATGACATAGATTTCATTGCTGAGTTTTACTGCATTGTACGTAGGTACCACAAGTTCTTTATCCACGTTTCACTTTCTGTGATATTGAACTTGTACGGTAAACGAGGTTCTTGTAAACGGAGGCGTCCCAAACTTTGGGGTGGCTGTGTCTTTTTGATTTTAATTTCCCTAAGCTATAGGACCATAAGTGGAAGTGCCCTAGGCTCTGTTGCTTTGTTTTTTAGATGTTTCAGGAAACACCATACACTTCTCCTGAGTGTCTGTTGGCAATTTACATCCCGCCCATCAGCATAACAAGACTCCCAGTTCTCAATGGCCTGTTGCCTTTCTGGATTTTACACTTTTTTCAGATGGCCCTTTTGACTGGGGGGAAGTGAGACTTCATTGTAGTGCAGATTTCCTTTGCAAGCTTGCTTGGTTGGCCAAAAAGGGCGTATGCGTTTTTTCCTGAATATATTTAGGAAAAAACGCATACGCCCTTTTTGGCCAAGTGCATCATTGTGGACGTTCTGCCTCTTTTCCTATGCTTTCAATGCAATTCCAGTCTACCTCCTGAAATCGGTTTCCTGCAATTCTGCCCCGCTTTCAAGTCCTCTTGGCAGCCTTACTTCAGTCTATTTTTGGACGATAGCTGTCATTTATAACTATGCAGGTTTGTGAATTACAGTGCCCCTGAGCTCCTTTCTTCAACTCGCTTTCTTTTGAGCTGGCCGCAACACCGCAGGATGGCTTCAGGCCCTAATCTGGTTCCGGTACAGCACGCTGAGCCTTTGGTTATTTCCTCTTCCTGGTGGGAAATGAGAGTTAAATTTGCCCGTCCAGACACCTCCAGCTAGTCTCTCATTGGTTCTCACTATTCCTGTTCATCTTCCGCAGAAATTGCAAACTGGGCGAAACAGGAGGTTAAAGGGACTGACTCTCCAAGTCGGGAGAGTGTTAGTAAAGCGTCTGGAATGTTGCACCCGAGTACCAGGGGAGGAAAACTGAGACATATTTGAACACGTCTCCCGATCACACGGTTGATCATACTCCGGGTTCCACATGCATGTTTTAGCTGAAGGAAGAATACCTTAAACCTGGAGAGTTGAGACCCGTGGAATGGGTACCATGCAATATGACTTCAAAGGGTCTTCATTTGCTCACCGAACCTCTCCAATCCTATCACTGCTGCGTTTATGCCCCTGTACACACGCTTGATTCTCTTTCGGAGACATAGCAATCCATAGGTTTTAAGATACTTACTAGTCAGGTACATTCTTAGGCGTTTAATATGGGGTGTTGAGTCCATTTCATTGAGCAAGGAGTAGCTCTTGTCTATTCCATATTTGGCTTAAGGAACTTTATCTGTGCTCATTTCAATCTCTGGTTTTATGCAGCACCCCAACTCACCTTCCCCCTTAAGCAAGCGTGAGTTGGTTTTCTAAACTTGAGACACTGTTCTGTTTTGTAATTCAGTTCATGTGTAGCCAAGTTCACATTCTGTGTATTAGTGATACCTTATGATGTTTCTTTTCTGTGTGACTTATTTCAGTTCGAATCATCATACCTGAATCCACTCATTATGCTGCTACGGGCCTGATGACATAGATTTCATTGCTGAGTGATATTGCATTGTCCGTAAGTACCACAAGTTCTTTATCCATTTTTCACTTTCTGCGATATTGAACTTGTACCGTAAACGAGGTTCTTGTAAACAGAGCCGTCCCAAACTTTGGGGTGGCTGTGTCTTTTTGATTTTAATTTCCCTAAGCTATAGGACCATAAGTGGCAGTGCCCTAGGCTCTGTTGCTTTGTTTTTTAGATGTTTCAGGAAACACCATACACTTCTCCAGAGTGGCTGTTGGCAATTTACATCCCGCCCATCAGCATAAGAAGGCTCCCAGTTCTCCATGGCCTGTCGTGCCTTTATGGATTTTACACTTTTTTCAGATGGCCCTTTTGACCGGGTGGAAGTGAGACTTCATTGTAGTGCAGATTTCCTTTGCAAGCTTGCTTGGTTGGCCAAAAAGGGCGTATGCGTTTTTTCCTGAATATATTCAGGAAAAAACGCATACGCCCTTTTTGGCCAAGTGCATCATTGTCAAGTTTCTGACTCTCTTCATATGCTTTCAATGCAATTCCAGTCTACCTCCTGAAATCGGTTTCCTGCAATTTTGCCTTGCTTTCAATGCCTCTTCATAGCCTTACCTCAATATATTTTTTTAAAAATAGTTGGCCTTTATAACTCTGCAGGTTTTTGAATTGCAGTGGCCCTTAGCTCCATTTTTTAGCTCTTATTTTTGTGGTCTTGCCCCATAACCACAGGATTCCTTGAAGCCCTATTTTTCTTCTGGGGCCCCTTGCTGTGCCTTTGGTTAATTCTTCTTACTGATGTGATATTAGAGTGACATGTGCCCATTGAAACCGCTACAGCTAGTTTCTCACTGGTTCCCCCTATTCCCATTCATCCTCTGCACTAACTGCAGACTGTGCGATACCAGAACTTAAAGGCATTGACTCCATGTGGGGATGTTGTTAGTAAAGCGGCTGGAATGTCGATCCGGAGCCCCAGGAGAGGAAAAATGAGGTGCGTTTTAGAAACCTTTCCCGATCATATGGTATACCAGTCGCTGGGTTTCCCAAGCATGGTTTAGCTGTAGGAAGATTCCCTTCAACCTGGAGTGTTGGGACCCTTGGACTGAGTAGCATGAAGTATTGCATTAAACTTTCGGCAGTTGCTCACCAAAGCTCACCAATCCTGTCAGCCCCAAGTGTCCAGCCTTATGTCTTATCCAGCTGTGGGTTTATATGTGGTCAATCCAGGTTGCATCACAGCCCCTGAGCGAATTTTGTAAGAATTTTTCTCTCTTTCATTGTTTCAGCGTTTTGTTTTTAAAATTTATTTCTATAATGGGGTTTAGCTCCTTTTCACTGCTGTGTTTGTGCCGCTCTGCACACACTTGATTCCCTTATGGAGATATATCAATACATGGGTTTTAAGATTCTTATTCCTCAGATATATTTCTCTGCGGTGTATAGGGAGTGTTGAGGCCAGTTCATTGAGCAAGGTGTAGATCTTGTCTAATACCTATTTGGTTTATTGAACGGTATCTGTGCTAATTTCAAACTCTGGTTTTATGCATCACCCCACCTCTCCTTTCCCCTTAAGCTGACATAAGTGTGTTTTCTAAATGTGAGACACTGTTCTGTTCTGTAATTCATTTCTTGTGCAGCCATATTTACCCTCCCTCTATAAGTGATATCTTATGATATGTTTCTTTTTCTGTTTGACTTATTTCAAGTAGTATTATCGGACCTAAATCCACTCTTTATCCTTCTACTAGCCTTATTACATTGATTTCATGGTGAAGAGATATTCCATTGTACATAAGTACCACATCTTCTTTATCCATTGTTCTCTTTCCTGGGATATTTAAGGTGTACTGAAGTTGAGGTTCTTGTAAACAGAGTAGCCCTAAACTGTGGTGTGCTTGTGTCTTGTTGATTTTTAGACTTCCCTAGATATACTCCCATGATTGGAAGTGTCCTATGCTCTGTAGCTCTGTTTTTTAGATGATTTAGGAACCACCATACACTTCTCCAGAGTGGCTCTCGGCAGTTCACACACTGCCCATCAGCGTATAAAGGCTCCCTGTTCTCCATGGCCTGTCCTGCATTTCTGGTTTTTACAATTTTTTAGGATGGCCCTTTTGACCGGTGGGAAGTGAGACTTCTTTGTTGTGCACATTTGCATTGCTTGCTTGCTTCGTTGCCCATAAAGTGTGTATGCGTTTTTTCCTGGATATAATCAGGAAAAAACGCATACGCCCTTTTGGGCCAACTGCATCATTGTCGAAATTCTGCCGCTTTTCATGTGCGTTAAAGACGAGTCCAATCTATCTCTTGAAATCTGTTTCTTGCAATTCTGTCTTGCATTCAGATCCTCTTCTTTGCCTTACCTCAACATATTTTTGGACGTTAGTTTTCATTTATAACTCTGCAGGTTTGTGAATTGCAGTGACCCTGAGCTCCATTTTTTAAGTTGCTCTTTTGTGAGCTGGCCTCAAACCCGCAGGATTGCTTCAGGCCCTATTTTGGCTCCGGCGAGGCAGGCTGAGCCTTTCTTTAATTCTTACTCTTAATGGGAAATTAGAGTGATATGTGCCCGTCCAAACCCCTACAACTCTTCTCTCATTGGTTCCCCCTCTTCCCGTTCATCCTCCTCACAATTTGCAAAATGTGTGAAACAGAAGTTTAAATGTGCTGATTCTCCAAGTGGGGAGATTCTAAGTAGCGTGGCTGGAATGGTGAACAGGAGCACCAGGAGAGGATAAATGAGGTGCATTTTAGACACATCTCCCGATCACATGGTGTACAGTCCTCTGGGTTTTCCATGCATGTTTTAGCTGTAGGAAGATCCCTTGAACCTGCAGATTTGGGACCCATTGAATGGGTACCAGGTAGTATTACTTTAAAGGGTGTGCATTTCCTCACCCAACCTCACATTTCTCTTAGCGCAAACAGTTTCCAGCCTTATGTCTCATCCTGCTGTGGGTCTAGATGTGTTCAATCCATGTTGCATCACCGTCCCTGAGGAAAAGTTGTAAGAGGTTTTCTCTGTCTCTCTGTCGTTTATTTTTTTCAATTTATTACTATATTGGTTACAGCTGATTTTCAAAGCTCTGCTTCTTGCTGCTGTACATCCACTTGATTCGCGTACAGAGAGACATCAATAAATTCTTTTTCAGATTCTTACCAGTCGTATATATTCTTTTCCGGTGACTTGAGTGTGCTGAGTGCAGTTCTTTTAGCTACCGTGTAGGCCTTGTTGATTATCAGTTTGGTATTTGGAATGGTATCTTTGCTAATTTCAACCTCCTGGATGATGCCTCACCCCTCCCCACCTTTCCCGTTTAGCAGCCTTATGCGTGTTTTCTACATATTTGACTATGTTTTTGTTTTGTAATTTATTTCATGTGTAGCCATTTTGGATTCCACCTTTAAGTGATATCTTATGATATGTGTCTTTTTCTTTTTGAATTCTGTCACTTAGAATGATCATACGTAACTCCTCCGGAGTTGTTACAACTGGCCATATTTCATTGATTTCCAGGCTGAATAATATTCCACTCTACCTAAGTACCACATCTCTATCCATTTTTTCCCTCCAGAGACATTTAAGTTATATCCTAGTCGAGGATCTTTTAAACAGAGAGGGGGTAAACATTGGGGTGCCTGTGTCCTCTCGATTTTTGTTTTTCCCAAGATATACGCCCATGAGTGCAAGTGCCCTATGCTCTGTAGCTCATTTTTTAGATGCTTTAGTAAACACAATACACTTCTCCAGAATGGCCGTTGGCAATATACATTTCCACTATAAGTCTCACAGGGCTCCCTCTTCTCGTTGCCCTGTCCTGCATTTCTGTTGTTTACGCTTTATGAGGATGGCTCTTCTGACTGATGCGAAGTGATATCTTTTGTAGTATTGACTTCCAGTGCCCACCTGTTTGGTTGGCTAAAAAAGTGTATGCCCTTTTCTTGAATATATACAGAAAAGAACGCATACACCCTTTTTGGCCAACTGCAATGTTGGCAATGTTCAGCTCCTTTTCTTGTGCTTAATGGCGAGTCCTTTCTACCTCTCAAATCCCTTTCCTGCCATTCTCCCTTGCTTACAAGTCCTTTTCTCTGACTTTCCTCAAGACATTTTTCAGTGATGGATATTTTCAACTCTGCAGTTTTGTGAATTTTACTGCCCCTGAGTTCCATTGTTCAACTCGTGTTTATGGGAACTGGCCACAAAGCAGCGGGATTTCCTCAAGCCCTATACTGTTTCCATGGGCAACCCTAGCCTTTGGTCAATTCGTCTTCCTGATTGGAAATTAGAGTGACATGTGCCTGTCTGAACACCTAGGACTTGTCTCTCATTGTTCCTCATCCTTCCGCTTCATCCTCTGGACAAATTCCAAACTGTACGCAACAGGATGTTGACAGTGCTGACATCTCCAAGTGGGGAGACTGTTAGTAAAGACGCTGGAGGGGTGAACCCGAGCACCAGGAGATGAGGAGATGAGATGCCTTTTCCAAACTCTTCCCGATCAGATGGTATACCATCCTCTGGGTGTGACAGACATGTTTTAGCAGTAGGAAGAGTCCCATTCATGTAAGGAGAACACCAGGGCTTTTTCAAAATCAGTGTCTCCCCGAAACCCAAACTGGGGAAGTTTTTAAGCCACGGCTACACATATGTTCATTAAGGGCCTTGGGAAGTAGGCAGAGTCCAAACTTTAGATGATTGAAGTCTTCAGGGTCAGAAGCACTCACCACCAGCTTCCCTTAGGCTACACTTTAACTGTCATTGATAGATGATGTCAATAAAAATATCTATTCTTTTTCAGATTATTTCCCCTTATAGGTTATTGCAAAATGTTGAGTGTAGTTCCCTGTGCTATACAGTAGTTCCTTGTTGATGATCTATTTTATACATAGCAGTGTGTATGTGTTCATTCCAAACTGTTAATTTATCCCTCCTCCCACCTTTCCCCTTTGGTAATAATAAATTATAAGATTTTATACTTCTCAGAAATGGGGGAGCTGAAAGAGAGGTATCATTTTCAATGGAAAAGCATTTAAAACAAGATTGAAGGTTTAACCAAGATTATTAGCTGTACATCCTTGGAAAGAAATCACTTCGTTTCTCTAATATTGACCTGACAAATAAGACAAACCTTTTCACTGAACTTGCTTATAAAAAGTGATGGAAATATCAAATGGAAGTGTTAAAAACATCTTATTTTACCCGAGCCTTATACACTGTTCTATGTTAACTACAGTTTGGCTCACACATCTGTTCATTGAGGTTACAATAGTCTCAATTTCTGTTACTGATCCTCCAGAGTGGACCCCAACAAGTGTCCCCCTGCCCAGTGTCATTGGGGCCAACAGATCGAGACTGAGTTTGGTTCACAAGCAAAGGAAACTTTATATTTTGATCAGAGAATGGAGAGGTGAGAGCATGCACTACCCCGTGGGCTGTGGGCTGGGCTGCTGTGTAGAGATCCTGTCAGAGTCAGTGGGAGGGAGGGAGGCGGCGGAGCTCTCGAGGGCCGGGTTGGCTGTAGCTCAGGCTCTATATCGTGGAGTCTGCACTGGGCCCCAGGAGCTGAGGTGTCGACCCAGCCATTCTGCACTAGGAAATCTGGTCTGAAGTGCCGGGTGTGGAACCTCTGCATGCGGGACCCTAGGAGCACGTGAAATTAGACAAAGCACAAAGGATAAAAAAGGTTAGACTTGACTTTATTGCCCAGATTCTATTTTTATCTCCCAGGGATTTTTAATGGGCTTTGCTGGGGACAAACCCCTCCTCTGCCTTTTGTCCCGTTCCTCATTCTTGGAGTGCTGAGGGTGCAGACCCTTCTTCTGTAACTGCTGAGTGCTGAGTTGGGAGCCCTCATACCCTGGGGCGAGGGTCAGAGCTTCTCCCCAGCAGCCTCCCGGTGACGTTGATTGTCCCCAGGACCCCTGCCTCCCTGCTCGTCCACCTGAGCACCAGCATTGGAAGTGTTATAGATTCTAATGACCTTTAAGGGTCCAGGAAAGAGATGTGCAGAGACGCTGTGGGGGCCGGTTTCACCCCGCCCCACATTTGTTCGGCCACCTTAGGCTGACCGTCTCTGCCAGCCTAGATGCTCTGACCAGTAGTCTGCGCTTTCTTCAGTTAGGCCCCTGAATTAACGTACAAACAGCACCAGGTGTCAGAGCCCTGCCCGCTCAACTCCCAGACAGTCCAGGGTCAGTGGTGACCAAGGACCATGATGGCTACTGAGTCAACAGCCTTTTGAAGTAAACAGGAGTCCAGCCGGTCTTATTGGCCACCATCATCACGGTGTCTGTAGGCTTTTCTATGGTGACAGTGTGGTATACTGTTCCCCCGCCAAGATTATTAGCTCCCCTCTGGGTGCAGTAAGTCCTGCAAGCAGTAGTCTACTCTTTTGGGACACACTCTTGTTGTTTTATGAGAGAAACTCCAGGTCAAGTGATGTTCACACGAGTCGTCATGGTGCCCTGTTGCCCCCGGTTATCTCTCTGGATGTTGGAGTTAGAGGGCCTCCTCACTCGAGGTCGGTGTGCCCACGGAGCGAACCCTGCAACTTCAGGGCATGGTTGGTGGTTAGGATCACCACGTGGGGTCCTTTTCCCTTAGGAGGGAGGTGGCCTTTTGGGCTGCTGATTTCCAGGTTTTTAGATACCGCCAGTATCTTGGCCAGATGTGGCAGTGGGCCAAGCCCCTTAGTGACCGTAGTTTATCCTACCTGGATGGCATTCTTGCATTGTTCCATTTCAAGTGGTCCCAGTTTTTGCACTAATTCTCCAATGGCAATTCACCTTTCACCGGGAATGTAAAGGTCAAAGGGTTTAGCTAAATTAGGGAGTTCCAGGGCAAGGGTCTGAATTGACTGCTCTTTCCATTCTTGAAAGGCCACTTCTGGATTCTATTCAAAAGGATCATCATCTTTTCCTTTCAGTGTTTCATATAGAGGCCCAGCTAGTAGACTGTAGTTAGGGATCCAGAAGCAGCAAACCCTGGCCTCCCCAGGAACCCCTAAGCTGTCTTCTAGTTTTAGAAAGGGGTAAGGCTGAAAATGGTTTCTTCCCTTTCCTGGGATGGGCTTCTCTGACCTTCTGTGAGAATGAAGCCCAGGCAGGTCACCGCAGTCTGTGATATTTGAGCTTTTTCTTGGACAACTTCTATCCTTTATTGGCTTGGTAGTTCAGAGGCCTCCTTAGTAGGGCTGGTGATCAGAATGTCGTCTGCATATTGAAGGAGGGTTTCCTTTTCCAGAGGTAGAACTTTTAGGTCTTTAGCTAAGCTTTCCCCAAAGATGGTGTGGGAATTTTTGCACCCTTGGGGCCAGACGGCCCGGAAGTATTGTTTTAGTTGTATGTTGAGTCCTGCCACTCACAAGCCAAAATTTCTTGTGACTCTGGGACTAATGGAATACAAAAGAAGGCATCATTGAAGACTAATACAGAATACCATGTCCTGGTGGTTGGTAGAATGACCAGCAGGGTGTAGGAATTAGGAGCAACTGGAGGTATATCCTCGGTGGCTTCACTGACTGTCCTGACATCCTTTACCAGGTCCCCAGCGGCCCATGGGGCTCTCGTGGTCAGACCAATCCCAGAATATGGAGCTCACCTGGGCAGGTACCCCACCCCCACCCCAGCCCACGGGGCTCTCGTGGTCAGGCCCCTCCCAGGATACAGAGCTACCCTTGCAGGTACCGTGGCAGGGCTGGGCACACAGGAACCGTGCACATAGCCCTCATTGCAGAGCACCCCCAGCTCACCTGTCGCTCAGAGCTGACACAGAGCACCTCAGAGCAGGACTTGAACTAACAAACAGCAGCTGCGACAGGTCTGTGACCCTGGGCATCACTCCGTGAGGTCTCCCTCCACCTGGTCTTCCAGAGACTTCCACTGCACCCGGGGCACCAGGCCTCTGTCTCCAACCACCACCCACCCCTCCTCTCCCTGACTCCTGGGTTCCTCTCATTAGGAGAGGGTTTTCTTGAAGTTGTCTCCCACTCATGGGCCAGATAAAATGATTAGAAAACAAGCCAAAGCTGCAGCCCCTTGTCTATCCTGACTCTCAGGAGCCCACACCTGTTCCTTGGACCTGGCCGGTTCAGCAAGTTCCATTTTCTGCAACTGTGAGCCCCTGAGGGGTGATGATTGGCTGACCTGGGCAGCCTTACCGTGCCGGCCAGCCCTCCCCAGGTGTGCCTGGGTTGAGATCAATATAAATACCACTCCAGGCAGCAAGAGCCCCTGCAGCCGTGCCTGACGCCATTTTCTCTGCCCTGTCAGCAGTCTCGGGGCTGGGCTGGTGGGAGGGAGTGAGAGGCCACGGCTTTGTGGGTGGCCCAGTGTGAGTGGGGCTCTGCTGGACTTTCTGCAGCAGTTGCCAGGCTGCCACCTGCTAAAGAAGAGGATGTGTCACCCATACCTGCTGCTGGAATTTCTCCCTGGGCAGAGGTGAGGAAGGAAAAAAGCAGTGGGGGCAGGGACAGGACGGGTATCTCAGGCAGGGAAATGGAAATCTTCCAGAAGAGCACCCAGGGCCAGGACCATCCTGGCTGGCCTGCGGGCACCAAGTCGGCTGGCATGCTGTCACTCGTGTGGCTCTATGGCCCTTCCTCTAGGCTTTCAAGTCCTTGTATATATTCAGGTGTTTTACCTGGGACGGGTGGGAATAGTTCAGCAGCAACTGGCCTGGGGCTCAGCTCACGTTTACTCACAGATGCCTCGGCACGGTGCCCCAGCTTTGCAATGAGGACGCTTGTTGCGTGGGGGCTGCTGGCTGAATGGGAGACGATTCCCCACCACTGACCAACTTCAGAATTGTTTACAACTGGAGCAAGTGCCCTGATACGGTTTTCCTCTGTGTAACTGGTGGGTTCTGTGTTTTTTTTCTCTTTTTCGTTTTTGGTTCAAGGTAGATTTTATTCCTCTTTTTTGTATTTACAGATATAAGCATGGAAATAATTTATTCATATAAATACATGTATGTGCAGGGAATAATTGTTTTTTCTGTTTTATTTTTTAAATTTTACTTCTTTTTAATTTTGAATTTTATTTTATATTTTTATACAGCAGGTTCTTATTGGTTATCTATTTTATACATATAAATGTATACATGCCAATCCCAGTCTCTCAACTCCTCCCACCACCACCCCCCCAACAGCTTTCCCCCCTTGTTGTCCATACGTTTGTTGTCTACATCTGTTGCTCTGTTTATGCCTTGCAAAATGGTTAATCTGTACAGTTTTTCTAGGTTCCACATATATGCATGAATATACAAGATTTGTTTTTCTCTTTCTGACTTACTTCACTCTGTATGACAGTCTCTAGATCCATCGACGTCTCTACAAATGACCCAATTTCATTCCTTTTCATGGCTGAGTAATATTCCATTTTATATATGTACCACAGCTTTATGCATTCGTCTGTCTGTGGGCATTTAGGTTGCTTCCGTTACCTCGATATTGTAAATAGTGATGCAATGAACATTGCGGTGAATGACTCTTTTTGATTTATGGTTTTGTCTGGGTATATGTCCAGTACTGGGATTGCTGTATCATATGGTAATTCTATTGTTAGTTTCTTAAGAAATTCCATATTGTTCTCCATAATGACTGTATCAATTTATATTCCCAACAATAGTGGAAGAGGGTTCCTTTTCTCCACACCCTTTCCAGCATTTTTTGTTTGTAGATTTTCAATGATGCCTATTCTACCAGGTGTGAGGTGATACCTCATTGTTGAATCCATTTCGTTGAGCAAGGGGTAGCTCTTGTCTATTACATATTTGGCTTATGGAACGGTATCTGTGCTAATTGCAAACTCTGCTTTTATGCAGCACCCCAACTCACCTTCCCCCTTAAGCAGGCATAAGTTGGTTTTCTAAACTTGAGACCCTGTTCTGTTTTGTAATTCAGTTCATGTGTAGCCAAGTTCACATTCCGTGTATTAGTGATACCTTATGATGTTTCTTTTTCTGTGTGACTTATTTCACTTAGAATCATCGTGCCTCAATCCACTCATTATGCTGGTACGGGCCTGGTGACATAGATTTCATTGCTGAGTGGTATTCTGTTGTACAGAAGTACCGCAACTTCTTTATCCATTATTTGCTCTCTGGGATATTTAACTTGTGCCGTAGAAGAGATTCCTGTAAAAAGAGCCGTCCCAAATTTAGGGGTTGCTGTGTCTTTTTGATATTAATTTCCCTAAGCTATAGGACCATAAGTGGAAGTGCCCTAGGCTCTGTTGCTTTGTTTTTTAGATGTTTCAGGAAACACCATACACTTCTCCCGAGTGTCTGTTGGCAATTTACATCCCGCCCATCAGCATAACAAGGCTCCCAGTTCTCCATGGCCTGTCCTGCCTTTCTGGATTTTACACTTTATTCTGATGGCCCTTTTGACCGGGGGGAAGTGAGACTTCATTGTAGTGCAGATTTCCTTTGCAAGCTTGCTTGGTTGGCCAAAAAGGGCGTATGCGTTTTTTCCTGAATATATTCAGGAAAAAACGCATATGCCCTTTTGGCAAAGTGCATCATTGTGGACGTTCTGCCTCTTTTCCTACGCTTTCAATGCAATTCCAGTCTACCTCCTGAAATCGGTATCCTGCAATTATGCCCCACTTTCAAGTCCTCTTGGAAGCCTTACTTCAGTATATTTTTGGAGGATAGCTGTCATTTATAACTCTGCAGGTTTGTGAATTACAGAGACCCTGAGCTCCTTTCTTCAACTCGCTTTCTTTTGAGCTGGCCGCAACACCGCAGGATGGCTTCAGGCCCTAATCTGGTTCCGGCACGGCACGCTGAGCCTTTGGTTATTTCCTCTTCCTGGTGGGAAATGAGAGTTAAATTTGCTCGTCCAGACACCTCCAGCTAGTCTCTCATTGGTTCTCCCTATTCCTGTTCATCTTCCGCAGAAATTGCAAACTGGGCCAAACAGGAGGTTAAAGGCGCTGACTCTCCAAGTTGGGAGAGTGTTAGTAAAGGGTCTGGAATGTTGCACCCGAGTACCAGGGGAGGAAAACTGAGACATATTTGAACACGTCTCCCGTTCACACGGTTGATCATACTCTGGGTTCCACATGCATGTTTTAGCTGAAGGAAGAATACCTTAAACCTGGAGAGTTGAGACCCGTGAAATGGGTACCATGCAATATGACTTCAAAGGGTCTTCATTTGCTCACCGAACCTCTCCAATCCTATCACTGCTGCGTTTATGCCCCTGTACACACGCTTGATTCTCTTTCGGAGACATAGCAATCCATAGGTTTTAAGATACTTACTAGTCAGGTACATTCTTAGGCGTTTAATATGGGGTGTTGAGTCCATTTCATTGAGCAAGGAGTAGCTCTTGTCTATTCCATATTTGGCTTAAGGAACTTTATCTGTGCTCATTTCAATCTCTGGTTTTATGCAGCACCCCAACTCACCTTCCCCCTTAAGCAAGCGTGAGTTGGTTTTCTAAACTTGAGACACTGTTCTGTTTTGTAATTCAGTTCATGTGTAGCCGAGTTCACATTCTCTGTATTAGTGATACCTTATGATGTTTCTTTTCTGTGTGACTTATTTCAGTTCGAATCATCATACCTGAATCCACTCATTATGCTGCTACGGGACTGATGACATAGATTTCATTGCTGAGTGATATTGCATTGTACGTAAGTACCACAAGTTCTTTATCCATTTTTCACTTTCTGCGATATTGAACTTGTACCGTAAACGAGGTTCTTGTAAACAGAGCCGTCCCAAACTTTGGGGTGGCTGTGTCTTTTTGATTTTAATTTCCCTAAGCTATAGGACCATAAGTGGAAGTGCCCTAGGCTCTGTTGCTTTGTTTTTTAGATGTTTCGGGAAACACCATACACTTCTCCAGAGTGGCTGTTGGCAATTTACATCCCGCCCATCAGCATAAGAAGGCTCCCAGTTCTCCATGGCCTGTCGTGCCTTTATGGATTTTACACTTTTTTCAGATGGCCCTTTTGACCGGGTGGAAGTGAGACTTCATTGTAGTGCAGATTTCCTTTGCAAGCTTGCTTGGTTGGCCAAAAAGGGCGTATGCGTTTTTTCCTGAATATATTCAGGAAAAAACGCATACGCCCTTTTTGGCCAAGTGCATCATTGTCGAGTTTCTGACTCTCTTCATATGCTTTCAATGCAATTCCAGTCTACCTCCTGAAATCGGTTTCCTGCAATTCTGCCTTGCTTTCAATGCCTCTTCATAGCCTTACCTCAATATATTTTTTAAAAATAGTTGGCCTTTATAACTCTGCAGGTTTTTGAATTGCAGTGGCCCTTAGCTCCATTTTTTAGCTCTTATTTTTGTGGTCTTGCCCCATAACCACAGGATTCCTTGAAGCCCTATTTTTCTTCTGGGGCACCTTGCTGTGCCTTTGGTTAATTCTTCTTACTGATGTGATATTAGAGTGACATGTGCCCATTGAAACCGCTACAGCTAGTTTCTCTCTGGTTCCCCCTATTCCCATTCATCCTCTGCACTAACTGCAGACTGTGCGATACCAGAACTTAAAGGCATTGACTCCATGTGGGGATGTTGTTAGTAAAGTGGCTGGAATGTCGATCCGGAGCCCCAGGAGAGGAAAAATGAGGTGCGTTTTAGAAACCTTTCCCGATCATATGGTATACCAGTCGCTGGGTTTCCCAAGCATGGTTTAGCTGTAGGAAGATTCCCTTCAACCTGGAGTGTTGGGACCCTTGGACTGAGTAGCATGAAGTATTGCATTAAACTTTCGGCAGTTGCTCACCAAAGCTCACCAATCCTGTCAGCCCCAAGTGTCCAGCCTTATGTCTTATCCAGCTGTGGGTTTATATGTGGTCAATCCAGGTTGCATCACAGCCCCTGAGCGAATTTTGTAAGAATTTTTCTCTCTTTCATTGTTTCAGCGTTTTGTTTTTAAAATTTATTTCTATAATGGGGTTTAGCTCCTTTTCACTGCTGTGTTTGTGCCGCTCTGCACACACTTGATTCCCTTATGGAGATATATCAATACATGGGTTTTAAGATTCTTATTCCTCAGATATATTTCTCTGCGGTGTATAGGGTGTGTTGAGGCCTGTTCATTGAGCAAGGTGTAGATCTTGTCTAATACCTATTTGGTTTATTGAACGGTATCTGTGCTAATTTCAAACTCTGGTTTTATGCATCACCCCACCTCTCCTTTCCCCTTAAGCTGATATAAGTGTGTTTTCTAAATGTGAGACACTGTTCTGTTCTGTAATTCATTTCTTGTGCAGCCATATTTACCCTCCCTCTATAAGTGATATCTCATGATATGTTTCTTTTTCTGTTTGACTTATTTCAAGTAGTATTATCGGACCTAAATCCACTCTTTATCCTTCTACTAGCCTTATTACATTGATTTCATGGTGAAGAGATATTCCATTGTACATAAGTACCACATCTTCTTTATCCATTGTTCTCTTTCCTGGGATATTTAAGGTGTACTGAAGTTGAGGTTCTTGTAAACAGAGTAGCCCTAAACTGTGGTGTGCTTGTGTCTTGTTGATTTTTAGACTTCCCTAGATATACTCCCATGATTGGAAGTGTCCTATGCTCTGTAGCTCTGTTTTTTAGATGATTTAGGAACCACCATACGCTTCTCCAGAGTGGCTCTCGGCAGTTCACACACTGCCCATCAGCGTATAAAGGCTCCCTGTTCTCCATGGCCTGTCCTGCATTTCTGGTTTTTACAATTTTTTAGGATGGCCCTTTTGACCGGTGGGAAGTGAGACTTCTTTGTTGTGCACATTTGCATTGCTTGCTTGCTTCGTTGCCCATAAAGTGCGTATGCGTTTTTTCCTGGATATAATCAGGAAAAAACGCATACGCCCTTTTGGGCCAACTGCATCATTGTCGAAATTCTGCCGCTTTTCATGTGCGTTAAAGACGAGTCCAATCTATCTCTTGAAATCTGTTTCTTGCAATTCTGTCTTGCATTCAGATCCTCTTCTTTGCCTTACCTCAACATATTTTTGGACGTTAGTTTTCATTTATAACTCTGCAGGTTTGTGAATTGCAGTGACCCTGAGCTCCATTTTTTAAGTTGCTCTTTTGTGAGCTGGCCTCAAACCCACAGGATTGCTTCAGGCCCTATTTTGGCTCCGGCGAGGCAGGCTGAGCCTTCCTTTAATTCTTACTCTTAATGGGAAATTAGAGTGATATGTGCCCGTCCAAACCCCTACAACTCTTCTCTCATTGGTTCCCCCTCTTCCCGTTCATCCTCCTCACAATTTGCAAAATGTGTGAAACAGAAGTTTAAATGTGCTGATTCTCCAAGTGGGGAGATTCTAAGTAGCGTGGCTGGAATGGTGAACAGGAGCACCAGGAGAGGATAAATGAGGTGCATTTTAGACACATCTCCCGATCACATGGTGTACAGTCCTCTGGGTTTTCCATGCATGTTTTAGCTGTAGGAAGATCCCTTGAACCTGCAGATTTGGGACCCATTGAATGGGTACCAGGTAGTATTACTTTAAAGGGTGTGCATTTCCTCACCCAACCTCACATTTCTCTTAGCGCAAACAGTTTCCAGCCTTATGTCTCATCCTGCTGTGGGTCTAGATGTGTTCAATCCATGTTGCATCACCGTCCCTGAGGAAAAGTTGTAAGAGGTTTTCTCTGTCTCTCTGTCGTTTATTTTTTTCAATTTATTACTATATTGGTTACAGCTGATTTTCAAAGCTCTGTTTCTTGCTGCTGTACATCCACTTGATTCGCGTACAGAGAGACATCAATAAATTCTTTTTCAGATTCTTACCAGTCGTATATATTCTTTTCCGGTGACTTGAGTGTGCTGAGTGCAGTTCTTTTAGCTACCGTGTAGGCCTTGTTGATTATCAGTTTGGTATTTGGAATGGTATCTTTGCTAATTTCAACCTCCTGGATGATGCCTCACCCCTCCCCACCTTTCCCGTTTAGCAGCCTTATGCGTGTTTTCTACATATTTGACTATGTTTTTGTTTTGTAATTTATTTCATGTGTAGCCATTTTGGATTCCACCTTTAAGTGATATCTTATGATATGTATCTTTTTCTTTTTGAATTCTGTCACTTAGAATGATCATACGTAACTCCTCCGGAGTTGTTACAACTGGCCATATTTCATTGATTTCCAGGCTGAATAATATTCCACTCTACCTAAGTACCACATCTCTATCCATTTTTTCCCTCCAGAGACATTTAAGTTATATCCTAGTCGAGGATCTTTTAAACAGAGAGGGGGTAAACATTGGGGTGCCTGTGTCCTCTCGATTTTTGTTTTTCCCAAGATATACGCCCATGAGTGCAAGTGCCCTATGCTCTGTAGCTCATTTTTTAGATGCTTTAGTAAACACAATACACTTCTCCAGAATGGCCGTTGGCAATATACATTTCCACTATAAGTCTCACAGGGCTCCCTCTTCTCGTTGCCCTGTCCTGCATTTCTGTTGTTTACGCTTTATGAGGATGGCTCTTCTGACTGATGCGAAGTGATATCTTTTGTAGTATTGACTTCCAGTGCCCACCTGTTTGGTTGGCTAAAAAAGTGTATGCCCTTTTCTTGAATATATACAGAAAAGAACGCATACACCCTTTTTGGCCAACTGCAATGTTGGCAATGTTCAGCTCCTTTTCTTGTGCTTAATGGCGAGTCCTTTCTACCTCCTCAAATCCCTTTCCTGCCATTCTCCCTTGCTTACAAGTCCTTTTCTCTGACTTTCCTCAAGACATTTTTCAGTGATGGATATTTTCAACTCTGCAGTTTTGTGAATTTTACTGCCCCTGAGTTCCATTGTTCAACTCGTGTTTATGGGAACTGGCCACAAAGCAGCGGGATTTCCTCAAGCCCTATACTGTTTCCATGGGCAACCCTAGCCTTTGGTCAATTCGTCTTCCTGATTGGAAATTAGAGTGACATGTGCCTGTCTGAACACCTAGGACTTGTCTCTCATTGTTCCTCATCCTTCCGCTTCATCCTCTGGACAAATTCCAAACTGTACGCAACAGGATGTTGACAGTGCTGACATCTCCAAGTGGGGAGACTGTTAGTAAAGACGCTGGAGGGGTGAACCCGAGCACCAGGAGATGAGGAGATGAGATGCCTTTTCCAAACTCTTCCCGATCAGACGGTATACCATCCTCTGGGTGTGACAGACATGTTTTAGCAGTAGGAAGAGTCCCATTCATGTAAGGAGAACACCAGGGCTTTTTCAAAATCAGTGTCTCCCCGAAACCCAAACTGGGGAAGTTTTTAAGCTACGGCTACACATATGTTCATTAAGGGCCTTGGGAAGTAGGCAGAGTCCAAACTTTAGATGATTGAAGTCTTCAGGGTCAGAAGCACTCACCACCAGCTTCCCTTAGGCTACACTTTAACTGTCATTGATAGATGATGTCAATAAAAATATCTATTCTTTTTCAGATTATTTCCCCTTATAGGTTATTGCAAAATGTTGAGTGTAGTTCCCTGTGCTATACAGTAGTTCCTTGTTGATGATCTATTTTATACATAGCAGTGTGTATGTGTTCATTCCAAACTGTTAATTTATCCCTCCTCCCACCTTTCCCCTTTGGTAATAATAAATTATAAGATTTTATACTTCTCAGAAATGGGGGAGCTGAAAGAGAGGTATCATTTTCAATGGAAAAGCATTTAAAACAAGATTGAAGGTTTAACCAAGATTATTAGCTGTACATCCTTGGAAAGAAATCACTTCGTTTCTCTAATATTGACCTGACAAATAAGACAAACCTTTTCACTGAACTTGCTTATAAAAAGTGATGGAAATATCAAATGGAAGTGTTAAAAACATCTTATTTTACCCGAGCCTTATACACTGTTCTATGTTAACTACAGTTTGGCTCACACATCTGTTCATTGAGGTTACAATAGTCTCAATTTCTGTTACTGATCCTCCAGAGTGGACCCCAACAAGTGTCCCCCTGCCCAGTGTCATTGGGGCCAACAGATCGAGACTGAGTTTGGTTCACAAGCAAAGGAAACTTTATATTTTGATCAGAGAATGGAGAGGTGAGAGCATGCACTACCCCGTGGGCTGTGGGCTGGGCTGCTGTGTAGAGATCCTGTCAGAGTCAGTGGGAGGGAGGGAGGCGGCGGAGCTCTCGAGGGCCGGGTTGGCTGTAGCTCAGGCTCTATATCGTGGAGTCTGCACTGGGCCCCAGGAGCTGAGGTGTCGACCCAGCCATTCTGCACTAGGAAATCTGGTCTGAAGTGCCGGGTGTGGAACCTCTGCATGCGGGACCCTAGGAGCACGTGAAATTAGACAAAGCACAAAGGATAAAAAAGGTTAGACTTGACTTTATTGCCCAGATTCTATTTTTATCTCCCAGGGATTTTTAATGGGCTTTGCTGGGGACAAACCCCTCCTCTGCCTTTTGTCCCGTTCCTCATTCTTGGAGTGCTGAGGGTGCAGACCCTTCTTCTGTAACTGCTGAGTGCTGAGTTGGGAGCCCTCATACCCTGGGGCGAGGGTCAGAGCTTCTCCCCAGCAGCCTCCCGGTGACGTTGATTGTCCCCAGGACCCCTGCCTCCCTGCTCGTCCACCTGAGCACCAGCATTGGAAGTGTTATAGATTCTAATGACCTTTAAGGGTCCAGGAAAGAGATGTGCAGAGACGCTGTGGGGGCTGGTTTCACCCCGCCCCACATTTGTTCGGCCACCTTAGGCTGACCGTCTCTGCCAGCCTAGATGCTCTGACCAGTAGTCTGTGCTTTCTTCAGTTAGGCCCCTGAATTAACGTACAAACAGCACCAGGTGTCAGAGCCCTGCCCGCTCAACTCCCAGACAGTCCAGGGTCAGTGGTGACCAAGGACCATGATGGCTACTGAGTCAACAGCCTTTTGAAGTAAACAGGAGTCCAGCCGGTCTTATTGGCCACCATCATCACGGTGTCTGTAGGCTTTTCTATGGTGACAGTGTGGTATACTGTTCCCCCGCCAAGATTATTAGCTCCCCTCTGGGTGCAGTAAGTCCTGCAAGCAGTAGTCTACTCTTTTGGGACACACTCTTGTTGTTTTATGAGAGAAACTCCAGGTCAAGTGATGTTCACACGAGTCGTCATGGTGCCCTGTTGCCCCCGGTTATCTCTCTGGATGTTGGAGTTGGAGGGCCTCCTCACTCGAGGTCGGTGTGCCCACGGAGCGAACCCTGCAACTTCAGGGCATGGTTGGTGGTTAGGATCACCACGTGGGGTCCTTTTCCCTTAGGAGGGAGGTGGCCTTTTGGGCTGCTGATTTCCAGGTTTTTAGATACCGCCAGTATCTTGGCCAGATGTGGCAGTGGGCCAAGCCCCTTAGTGACCGTAGTTTATCCTACCTGGATGGCATTCTTGCATTGTTCCATTTCAAGTGGTCCCAGTTTTTGCACTAATTCTCCAATGGCGATTCACCTTTCACCGGGAATGTAAAGGTCAAAGGGTTTAGCTAAATTAGGGAGTTCCAGGGCAAGGGTCTGAATTGACTGCTCTTTCCATTCTTGAAAGGCCACTTCTGGATTCTATTCAAAAGGATCATCATCTTTTCCTTTCAGTGTTTCATATAGAGGCCCAGCTAGTAGACTGTAGTTAGGGATCCAGAAGCAGCAAACCCTGGCCTCCCCAGGAACCCCTAAGCTGTCTTCTAGTTTTAGAAAGGGGTAAGGCTGAAAATGGTTTCTTCCCTTTACTGGGATGGGCTTCTCTGACCTTCTGTGAGAATGAAGCCCAGGCAGGTCACCGCAGTCTGTGATATTTGAGCTTTTTCTTGGACAACTTCTATCCTTTATTGGCTTGGTAGTTCAGAGGCCTCCTTAGTTTACATTCCGTGTATTACTGATATCTTATGATGTTTCTTTTTCTGTGTGACTTATTTCAGTTAGAATCATCGTACCTGAATCCACTCATTGTGCTGCTACGGGCCTGATGACATAGATTTCATTGCTGAGTGATACTGCATTGTACGTAAGTACCACAAGTTCTTTATCCACGTTTCACTTTCTGTGATATTGAACTTGTACGGTAAACGAGGTTCTTGTAAACGGAGGCGTCGCAAACTTTGGGGTGGCTGTGTCTTTTTGATTTTAATTTCCCTAAGCTATAGGACCATAAGTGGAAGTGCCCTAGGCTCTGTTGCTTTGTTTTTTAGATGTTTCAGGAAACACCATACACTTCTCCTGGGTGTCTGTTGGCAATTTACATCCCACCCATCAGCATAACAAGGCTCCCAGTTCTCCATGGCCTGTCCTGCCTTTCTGGATTTTACACTTTATTCTGATGGCCCTTTTGACCGGGGGGAAGTGAGACTTCATTGTAGTGCAGATTTCCTTTGCAAGCTTGCTTGGTTGGCCAAAAAGGGCGTATGCGTTTTTTCCTGAATATATTCAGGAAAAAACGCATACGCCCTTTTTGGCCAAGTGCATCATTGTGGACGTTCTGCCTCTTTTCCTATGCTTTCAATGCAATTCCAGTCTACATCCTGAAATCGGTTTCCTGCAATTCTGCCCCGCTTTCAAGTCCTCTTCGCAGCCTTACTTCAGTATATTTTTGGACGATAGCTGTCATTTATAACTCTGCAGGTTTGTGAATTACAGTGCCCATGAGCTCCTTTCTTCAACTCGCTTTCTTGTGACCTGGCCGCCACACCGCAGGATGGCTTCAGGCCCTAATCTGGTTCCGGCACGGCACGCTGAGCCTTTGGTTAATTCCTCATCCTGGTGGGAAATTAGAGTTAAATTTGCCCGTCCAGACACCTCCCGCTTGTCTCTCATTGGTTCTCCCTATTCCTGTACATCTTCCGCAGAAATTGCAAACTGGGCCAAACAGGAGGTTAAAGGCACTGACTCTCCAAGTGCGGAGAGTGTTAGTAAAGCGTCTGGAATGTTGCACCGAAGTACCAGGGGACGAAAACTGAGACATATTTGAACACGTCTCCCGATCACACGGTTGATCATACTCTGGGTTCCACATGCATGTTTTAGCTGAAGAAAGAATACCTTAAACCTGGAGAGTTGAGACCCGTGGAATGGGTACCATGCAATATGACTTCAAAGGGTCTTCATTTGCTCACCGAATCTCTCCAATCCTATCACTGCTGCGTTTATGACCCTTGTACACACGCTTGATTCTCTTTTGGAGACATAGCAATCCATAGGTTTTAAGATACTTACTAGTCAGGTATATTCTTAGGCGTTTAATATGGGGTGTGGAGTCCATTTCATTGAGCAAGGAGTAGCTCTTGTCTATTCCATATTTGGCTTAAGGAACTTTATCTGTGCTCATTTCAATCTCTGGTTTTATGCAGCACCCCAACTCACCTTTCCACTTAAGCAAGCATAAGATGGTTTTCTAAATTTGAGACCCTGTTCTGTTTTGTAATTCAGTTCCTCTGTAGCCAAGTTTACATTCCATGTATTAGTGATATTTTTTGATGTTTCTTTTTCTGTGTGACTTATTTCAGTTAGAATCACCATACCCGAATCCACTCATTGTGCTGCTACGGGCCTGGTGACATAGATTTCATTGCTGAGTGATACTGCATTGTACGTAAGTACCACAAGTTCTTTATCCATTTTTCACTTTCTGTGATATTGAACTTGTACGGTAAACGAGGTTCTTGTAAACAGAGGCGTCCCAAATTTTGGAGTGGCTGTGTCTTTTTGATTTTAATTTCCCCAAGCTATAGGACCATAAGTGGCAGTGCCCTAGGCTCTGTTGCTTTGTTTTTTAGATGTTTCAGGAAACACCATACACTTCTCCGGAGTGGCTGTTGGCAATTTACATCCCGCCCATCAGCATAACAAGGCTCCCAGTTCTCCATGGCCTGTCCTAACTTTCTGGATTTTACACTTTTTTCAGATGGCCCTTTTGACCGGGGGGAAGTGAGACTTCATTGTAGTGCAGATTTCCTTTGCAAGCTTGCTTGGTTGGCCAAAGAGGGCGTATGCGTTTTTTCCTGAATATATTCAGGAAAAAACGCATACGCCCTTTTTGGCCAAGTGCATCATTGTGGACGTTCTGCCTCTTTTCCTATGCTTTCAATGCAATTCCAGTCTACCTCCTGAAATCGGTTTCCTGCAATTCTGCCCCGCTTTCAAGTCCTCTTGGCAGCCTTACTTCAGTCTATTTTTGGACGATAGCTGTCATTTATAACTCTGCAGGTTTGTGAATTACAGTGCCCCTGAGCTCCTTTCTTCAACTCGCTTTCTTGTGACCTGGCCGCAACACCGCAGGATGGCTTCAGGCCCTAATCTGGTTCCGGCACGGCACGCTGAGCCTTTGGTTATTTCCTCTTTCTGGTGGGATGTGAGTGTTAAATTTGCCCGTCCAGACACCTCCAGCTAGTCTCTCATTGGTTCTCGCTATTCCTGTTCATCTTCCGCAGAAATTGCAAACTGGGCCAAACAGGAGGTTAAAGGGACTGACTCTCCAAGTCGGGAGAGTGTTAGTAAAGCGTCTGGAATGTTGCACCCGAGTACCAGGGTACAAAAACTGAGACATATATGAACACGTCTCCCGATCACATGGTTGATCATACTCTAGGTTCCACATGCATGTTTTAGCTAAAGGAAGAATACCTTAAACCTGGAGAGTTAAGACCCGTGTAATTGGTACCATGCAATATGACTTCAAAGGGTCTTCATTTGCTCACCGAACCTCTCCAATCCTATCACTGCTGCGTTTATGCCCCTGTACACATGCTTGATTCTCTTTCGGAGACATAGCAATCCATAGGTTTTAAGATACTTACTAGTCAGGTACATTCTTAGGCGTTTAATATGGGGTGTTGAGTCCATTTCGTTGAGCAAGGAGTAGCTCTTGTCTATTCCATATTTGGCTTAAGGAACTTTATCTGTGCTCATTTCAATCTCTGGTTTTATGCAGCACCCCAACTCACCTTTCCCCTTAAGCAAGCATAAGTTGGTTTTCTAAATTTGAGACCCTGTTCTGTTCTGTAATTCAGTTCCTGTGTAGCCAAGTTTACATTCCGTGTATTAGTGATATCTTATGATGTTTCTTTTTCTGTGTGACTTATTTCAGTTAGAATCATCATACCTGAATCCACTCATTGTTCTTCTAAGGGCCTTATGACATAGATTTCATTGCTGAGTGATATTGCTTTGTAAGTGAATACCACAACTTCTTTATCCATTTTTCACTTTCTGCGATGTTGAACTTGTACTGTAAACGAGGTTCTTGTAAACAGAGGCGTCCCAAACTTTGGGGTGGCTGTGTCTTTTTGATTTTAATTTCCCTAAGCTATAGGACCATAAGTGGAAGTGCCCTAGGCTCTGTTGCTTTGTTTTTTAGATGTTTCAGTAAACACCATACACTTCTCCCGAGTGTCTGTTGGCAATTTACATCCCGCCCATCAGCATAACAAGGCTCCCAGTTCTCCATGGCCTGTCCTGCCTTTCTGGATTTTACACTTTTTTCAGATGGCCCTTTTGACCGGGGGGAAGTGAGACTTCATTGTAGTGCAGATTTCCTTTGCAAGCTTGCTTTGTTGGCCAAAAAGGGCGTATGCGTTTTTTCCTGAATATATTCAGGAAAAAACGCATACGCCCTTTTTGGCCAAGTGCATCATTGTGGACGTTCTGCCTCTTTTCCTATGCTTTCAATGCAATTCCAGTCTACCTCCTGAAATCGGTTTCCTGCAATTCTGCCCCGCTTTCAAGTCCTCTTGGCAGCCTTACTTCAGTCTATTTTTGGACGATAGCTGTCATTTATAACTCTGCAGGTTTGTGAATTACAGTGCCCCTGAGCTCCTTTCTTCAACTCGCTTTCTTGTGAGCTGGCCGCAACACCGCAGGATGGCTTCAGGCCCTAATCTGGTTCCGGCACGGCATGCTGAGCCTTTGGTTAATTCCTCTTCGTGGTGGGAAATGAGAGTTAAATTTGCCTGTCCAGACACCTCCAGCTAGTCTCTCATTGGTTCTCGCTATTCCTGTTCATCTTCCGCAGAAATTGCAAACTGGGCGAAACAGGAGGTTAAAGGAACTGACTCTCCAAGACGGGAGAGTGTTAGTAAAGCGTCTGGAATGTTGCACCCGAGTACCAGGGGAGGGAAACTGAGACATATTTGAACAAGTCTCCCATTCACATGGTTGATCATACTCTGGGTTCCACATGCATGTTTTAGCTGAAGGAAGAATACCTTAAACCTGGAGAGTTGAGACCCGTGGAATGGGTACCATGCAATATGACTTCAAAGGGTCTTCATTTGCTCACCGAACCTCTCCAATCCTATCACTGCTGCATTTATGCCCCTGTACACACGCTTGATTCTCTTTTGGAGACATAGCAATCCGTAGGTTTTAAGATACTTACTAGTCAGGTACATTCTTAGGCGTTTAATATGCGGTGTTGAGTCCATTTCGTTGAGCAAGGAGTAGCTCTTGTCTATTCCATATTTGGCTTAAGGAACTTTATCTGTGCTCATTTCAATCTCTGGTTTTATGCAGCACCCCAACTCACCTTTCCCCTTAAGCAAGCATAAGTTGGTTTTCTAAATTTGAGACCCTGTTCTGTTTTGGAATGCAGTTCCTGTGTAGCCAAGTTTACATTCCGTGTTTTAGTGATATCTTATGATGTTTCTTTTTCTGTGTGACTTATTTCAGTTAGAATCATCGTACCTGAATCCACTCATTGTGCTGCTACGGGCCTGATGACATAGATTTCATTGCTGAGTTTTACTGCATTGTACGTAGGTACCACAAGTTCTTTATCCACGTTTCACTTTCTGTGATATTGAACTTGTACGGTAAACGAGGTTCTTGTAAACGGAGGCGTCCCAAACTTTGGGGTGGCTGTGTCTTTTTGATTTTAATTTCCCTAAGCTATAGGACCATAAGTGGAAGTGCCCTAGGCTCTGTTGCTTTGTTTTTTAGATGTTTCAGGAAACACCATACACTTCTCCTGAGTGTCTGTTGGCAATTTACATCCCGCCCATCAGCATAACAAGACTCCCAGTTCTCAATGGCCTGTTGCCTTTCTGGATTTTACACTTTTTTCAGATGGCCCTTTTGACTGGGGGGAAGTGAGACTTCATTGTAGTGCAGATTTCCTTTGCAAGCTTGCTTGGTTGGCCAAAAAGTGCGTATGCGTTTTTTCCTGAATATATTTAGGAAAAAACGCATACGCCCTTTTTGGCCAAGTGCATCATTGTGGACTTTCTGCCTCTTTTCCTATGCTTTCAATGCAATTCCAGTCTACCTCCTGAAATCGGTTTCCTGCAATTCTGCCCCGCTTTCAAGTCCTCTTGGCAGCCTTACTTCAGTCTATTTTTGGACGATAGCTGTCATTTATAACTCTGCAGGTTTGTGAATTACAGTGCCCCTGAGCTCCTTTCTTCAACTCGCTTTCTTTTGAGCTGGCCGCAACACCGCAGGATGGCTTCAGGCCCTAATCTGGTTCCGGTACAGCACGCTGAGCCTTTGGTTATTTCCTCTTCCTGGTGGGAAATGAGAGTTAAATTTGCCCGTCCAGACACCTCCAGCTAGTCTCTCATTGGTTCTCACTATTCCTGTTCATCTTCCGCAGAAATTGCAAACTGGGCGAAACAGGAGGTTAAAGGGACTGACTCTCCAAGTCGGGAGAGTGTTAGTAAAGCGTCTGGAATGTTGCACCCGAGTACCAGGGGAGGAAAACTGAGACATATTTGAACACGTCTCCCGATCACACGGTTGATCATACTCCGGGTTCCACATGCATGTTTTAGCTGAAGGAAGAATACCTTAAACCTGGAGAGTTGAGACCCGTGGAATGGGTACCATGCAATATGACTTCAAAGGGTCTTCATTTGCTCACCGAACCTCTCCAATCCTATCACTGCTGCGTTTATGCCCCTGTACACACGCTTGATTCTCTTTCGGAGACATAGCAATCCATAGGTTTTAAGATACTTACTAGTCAGGTACATTCTTAGGCGTTTAATATGGGGTGTTGAGTCCATTTCATTGAGCAAGGAGTAGCTCTTGTCTATTCCATATTTGGCTTAAGGAACTTTATCTGTGCTCATTTCAATCTCTGGTTTTATGCAGCACCCCAACTCACCTTCCCCCTTAAGCAAGCGTGAGTTGGTTTTCTAAACTTGAGACACTGTTCTGTTTTGTAATTCAGTTCATGTGTAGCCAAGTTCACATTCTGTGTATTAGTGATACCTTATGATGTTTCTTTTCTGTGTGACTTATTTCAGTTCGAATCATCATACCTGAATCCACTCATTATGCTGCTACGGGCCTGATGACATAGATTTCATTGCTGAGTGATATTGCATTGTCCGTAAGTACCACAAGTTCTTTATCCATTTTTCACTTTCTGCGATATTGAACTTGTACCGTAAACGAGGTTCTTGTAAACAGAGCCGTCCCAAACTTTGGGGTGGCTGTGTCTTTTTGATTTTAATTTCCCTAAGCTATAGGACCATAAGTGGAAGTGCCCTAGGCTCTGTTGCTTTGTTTTTTAGATGTTTCAGGAAACACCATACACTTCTCCAGAGTGGCTGTTGGCAATTTACATCCCGCCCATCAGCATAAGAAGGCTCCCAGTTCTCCATGGCCTGTCCTGCCTTTCTGGATTTTACACTTTTTTCAGATGGCCCTTTTGACCGGGTGGAAGTGAGACTTCATTGTAGTGCAGATTTCCTTTGCAAGCTTGCTTGGTTGGCCAAAAAGGGCGTATGCGTTTTTTCCTGAATATATTCAGGAAAAAACGCATACGCCCTTTTTGGCCAAGTGCATCATTGTCAAGTTTCTGACTCTCTTCATATGCTTTCAATGCAATTCCAGTCTACCTCCTGAAATCGGTTTCCTGCAATTTTGCCTTGCTTTCAATGCCTCTTCATAGCCTTACCTCAATATATTTTTTAAAAATAGTTGGCCTTTATAACTCTGCAGTTTTTTGAATTGCAGTGGCCCTTAGCTCCATTTTTTAGCTCTTATTTTTGTGGTCTTGCCCCATAACCACAGGATTCCTTGAAGCCCTATTTTTCTTCTGGGGCACCTTGCTGTGCCTTTGGTTAATTCTTCTTACTGATGTGATATTAGAGTGACATGTGCCCATTGAAACCGCTACAGCTAGTTTCTCACTGGTTCCCCCTATTCCCATTCATCCTCTGCACTAACTGCAGACTGTGCGATACCAGAACTTAAAGGCATTGACTCCATGTGGGGATGTTGTTAGTAAAGCGGCTGGAATGTCGATCCGGAGCCCCAGGAGAGGAAAAATGAGGTGCGTTTTAGAAACCTTTCCCGATCATATGGTATACCAGTCGCTGGGTTTCCCAAGCATGGTTTAGCTGTAGGAAGATTCCCTTCAACCTGGAGTGTTGGGACCCTTGGACTGAGTAGCATGAAGTATTGCATTAAACTTTCGGCAGTTGCTCACCAAAGCTCACCAATCCTGTCAGCCCCAAGTGTCCAGCCTTATGTCTTATCCAGCTGTGGGTTTATATGTGGTCAATCCAGGTTGCATCACAGCCCCTGAGCGAATTTTGTAAGAATTTTTCTCTCTTTCATTGTTTCAGCGTTTTGTTTTTAAAATTTATTTCTATAATGGGGTTTAGCTCCTTTTCACTGCTGTGTTTGTGCCGCTCTGCACACACTTGATTCCCTTATGGAGATATATCAATACATGGGTTTTAAGATTCTTATTCCTCAGATATATTTCTCTGCGGTGTATAGGGTGTGTTGAGGCCAGTTCATTGAGCAAGGTGTAGATCTTGTCTAATACCTATTTGGTTTATTGAACGGTATCTGTGCTAATTTCAAACTCTGGTTTTATGCATCACCCCACCTCTCCTTTCCCCTTAAGCTGACATAAGTGTGTTTTCTAAATGTGAGACACTGTTCTGTTCTGTAATTCATTTCTTGTGCAGCCATATTTACCCTCCCTCTATAAGTGATATCTTATGATATGTTTCTTTTTCTGTTTGACTTATTTCAAGGAGTATTATCGGACCTAAATCCACTCTTTATCCTTCTACTAGCCTTATTACATTGATTTCATGGTGAAGAGATATTCCATTGTACATAAGTACCACATCTTCTTTATCCATTGTTCTCTTTCCTGGGATATTTAAGGTGTACTGAAGTTGAGGTTCTTGTAAACAGAGTAGCCCTAAACTGTGGTGTGCTTGTGTCTTGTTGATTTTTAGACTTCCCTAGATATACTCCCATGATTGGAAGTGTCCTATGCTCTGTAGCTCTGTTTTTTAGATGATTTAGGAACCACCATACACTTCTCCAGAGTGGCTCTCGGCAGTTCACACACTGCCCATCAGCGTATAAAGGCTCCCTGTTCTCCATGGCCTGTCCTGCATTTCTGGTTTTTACAATTTTTTAGGATGGCCCTTTTGACCGGTGGGAAGTGAGACTTCTTTGTTGTGCACATTTGCATTGCTTGCTTGCTTCGTTGCCCATAAAGTGTGTATGCGTTTTTTCCTGGATATAATCAGGAAAAAACGCATACGCCCTTTTGGGCCAACTGCATCATTGTCGAAATTCTGCCGCTTTTCATGTGCGTTAAAGACGAGTCCAATCTATCTCTTGAAATCTGTTTCTTGCAATTCTGTCTTGCATTCAGATCCTCTTCTTTGCCTTACCTCAACATATTTTTGGACGTTAGTTTTCATTTATAACTCTGCAGGTTTGTGAATTGCAGTGACCCTGAGCTCCATTTTTTAAGTTGCTCTTTTGTGAGCTGGCCTCAAACCCGCAGGATTGCTTCAGGCCCTATTTTGGCTCCGGCGAGGCAGGCTGAGCCTTTCTTTAATTCTTACTCTTAATGGGAAATTAGAGTGATATGTGCCCGTCCAAACCCCTACAACTCTTCTCTCATTGGTTCCCCCTCTTCCCGTTCATCCTCCTCACAATTTGCAAAATGTGTGAAACAGAAGTTTAAATGTGCTGATTCTCCAAGTGGGGAGATTCTAAGTAGCGTGGCTGGAATGGTGAACAGGAGCACCAGGAGAGGATAAATGAGGTGCATTTTAGACACATCTCCCGATCACATGGTGTACAGTCCTCTGGGTTTTCCATGCATGTTTTAGCTGTAGGAAGATCCCTTGAACCTGCAGATTTGGGACCCATTGAATGGGTACCAGGTAGTATTACTTTAAAGGGTGTGCATTTCCTCACCCAACCTCACATTTCTCTTAGCGCAAACAGTTTCCAGCCTTATGTCTCATCCTGCTGTGGGTCTAGATGTGTTCAATCCATGTTGCATCACCGTCCCTGAGGAAAAGTTGTAAGAGGTTTTCTCTGTCTCTCTGTCGTTTATTTTTTTCAATTTATTACTATATTGGTTACAGCTGATTTTCAAAGCTCTGCTTCTTGCTGCTGTACATCCACTTGATTCGCGTACAGAGAGACATCAATAAATTCTTTTTCAGATTCTTACCAGTCGTATATATTCTTTTCCGGTGACTTGAGTGTGCTGAGTGCAGTTCTTTTAGCTACCGTGTAGGCCTTGTTGATTATCAGTTTGGTATTTGGAATGGTATCTTTGCTAATTTCAACCTCCTGGATGATGCCTCACCCCTCCCCACCTTTCCCGTTTAGCAGCCTTATGCGTGTTTTCTACATATTTGACTATGTTTTTGTTTTGTAATTTATTTCATGTGTAGCCATTTTGGATTCCACCTTTAAGTGATATCTTATGATATGTGTCTTTTTCTTTTTGAATTCTGTCACTTAGAATGATCATACGTAACTCCTCCGGAGTTGTTACAACTGGCCATATTTCATTGATTTCCAGGCTGAATAATATTCCACTCTACCTAAGTACCACATCTCTATCCATTTTTTCCCTCCAGAGACATTTAAGTTATATCCTAGTCGAGGATCTTTTAAACAGAGAGGGGGTAAACATTGGGGTGCCTGTGTCCTCTCGATTTTTGTTTTTCCCAAGATATACGCCCATGAGTGCAAGTGCCCTATGCTCTGTAGCTCATTTTTTAGATGCTTTAGTAAACACAATACACTTCTCCAGAATGGCCGTTGGCAATATACATTTCCACTATAAGTCTCACAGGGCTCCCTCTTCTCGTTGCCCTGTCCTGCATTTCTGTTGTTTACGCTTTATGAGGATGGCTCTTCTGACTGATGCGAAGTGATATCTTTTGTAGTATTGACTTCCAGTGCCCACCTGTTTGGTTGGCTAAAAAAGTGTATGCCCTTTTCTTGAATATATACAGAAAAGAACGCATACACCCTTTTTGGCCAACTGCAATGTTGGCAATGTTCAGCTCCTTTTCTTGTGCTTAATGGCGAGTCCTTTCTACCTCTCAAATCCCTTTCCTGCCATTCTCCCTTGCTTACAAGTCCTTTTCTCTGACTTTCCTCAAGACATTTTTCAGTGATGGATATTTTCAACTCTGCAGTTTTGTGAATTTTACTGCCCCTGAGTTCCATTGTTCAACTCGTGTTTATGGGAACTGGCCACAAAGCAGCGGGATTTCCTCAAGCCCTATACTGTTTCCATGGGCAACCCTAGCCTTTGGTCAATTCGTCTTCCTGATTGGAAATTAGAGTGACATGTGCCTGTCTGAACACCTAGGACTTGTCTCTCATTGTTCCTCATCCTTCCGCTTCATCCTCTGGACAAATTCCAAACTGTACGCAACAGGATGTTGACAGTGCTGACATCTCCAAGTGGGGAGACTGTTAGTAAAGACGCTGGAGGGGTGAACCCGAGCACCAGGAGATGAGGAGATGAGATGCCTTTTCCAAACTCTTCCCGATCAGATGGTATACCATCCTCTGGGTGTGACAGACATGTTTTAGCAGTAGGAAGAGTCCCATTCATGTAAGGAGAACACCAGGGCTTTTTCAAAATCAGTGTCTCCCCGAAACCCAAACTGGGGAAGTTTTTAAGCCACGGCTACACATATGTTCATTAAGGGCCTTGGGAAGTAGGCAGAGTCCAAACTTTAGATGATTGAAGTCTTCAGGGTCAGAAGCACTCACCACCAGCTTCCCTTAGGCTACACTTTAACTGTCATTGATAGATGATGTCAATAAAAATATCTATTCTTTTTCAGATTATTTCCCCTTATAGGTTATTGCAAAATGTTGAGTGTAGTTCCCTGTGCTATACAGTAGTTCCTTGTTGATGATCTATTTTATACATAGCAGTGTGTATGTGTTCATTCCAAACTGTTAATTTATCCCTCCTCCCACCTTTCCCCTTTGGTAATAATAAATTATAAGATTTTATACTTCTCAGAAATGGGGGAGCTGAAAGAGAGGTATCATTTTCAATGGAAAAGCATTTAAAACAAGATTGAAGGTTTAACCAAGATTATTAGCTGTACATCCTTGGAAAGAAATCACTTCGTTTCTCTAATATTGACCTGACAAATAAGACAAACCTTTTCACTGAACTTGCTTATAAAAAGTGATGGAAATATCAAATGGAAGTGTTAAAAACATCTTATTTTACCCGAGCCTTATACACTGTTCTATGTTAACTACAGTTTGGCTCACACATCTGTTCATTGAGGTTACAATAGTCTCAATTTCTGTTACTGATCCTCCAGAGTGGACCCCAACAAGTGTCCCCCTGCCCAGTGTCATTGGGGCCAACAGATCGAGACTGAGTTTGGTTCACAAGCAAAGGAAACTTTATATTTTGATCAGAGAATGGAGAGGTGAGAGCATGCACTACCCCGTGGGCTGTGGGCTGGGCTGCTGTGTAGAGATCCTGTCAGAGTCAGTGGGAGGGAGGGAGGCGGCGGAGCTCTCGAGGGCCGGGTTGGCTGTAGCTCAGGCTCTATATCGTGGAGTCTGCACTGGGCCCCAGGAGCTGAGGTGTCGACCCAGCCATTCTGCACTAGGAAATCTGGTCTGAAGTGCCGGGTGTGGAACCTCTGCATGCGGGACCCTAGGAGCATGTGAAATTAGACAAAGCACAAAGGATAAAAAAGGTTAGACTTGACTTTATTGCCCAGATTCTATTTTTATCTCCCAGGGATTTTTAATGGGCTTTGCTGGGGACAAACCCCTCCTCTGCCTTTTGTCCCGTTCCTCATTCTTGGAGTGCTGAGGGTGCAGACCCTTCTTCTGTAACTGCTGAGTGCTGAGTTGGGAGCCCTCATACCCTGGGGCGAGGGTCAGAGCTTCTCCCCAGCAGCCTCCCGGTGACGTTGATTGTCCCCAGGACCCCTGCCTCCCTGCTCGTCCACCTGAGCACCAGCATTGGAAGTGTTATAGATTCTAATGACCTTTAAGGGTCCAGGAAAGAGATGTGCAGAGACGCTGTGGGGGCCGGTTTCACCCCGCCCCACATTTGTTCGGCCACCTTAGGCTGACCGTCTCTGCCAGCCTAGATGCTCTGACCAGTAGTCTGCGCTTTCTTCAGTTAGGCCCCTGAATTAACGTACAAACAGCACCAGGTGTCAGAGCCCTGCCCGCTCAACTCCCAGACAGTCCAGGGTCAGTGGTGACCAAGGACCATGATGGCTACTGAGTCAACAGCCTTTTGAAGTAAACAGGAGTCCAGCCGGTCTTATTGGCCACCATCATCACGGTGTCTGTAGGCTTTTCTATGGTGACAGTGTGGTATTCTGTTCCCCCGCCAAGATTATTAGCTCCCCTCTGGGTGCAGTAAGTCCTGCAAGCAGTAGTCTACTCTTTTGGGACACACTCTTGTTGTTTTATGAGAGAAACTCCAGGTCAAGTGATGTTCACACGAGTCGTCATGGTGCCCTGTTGCCCCCGGTTATCTCTCTGGATGTTGGAGTTGGAGGGCCTCCTCACTCGAGGTCGGTGTGCCCACGGAGCGAACCCTGCAACTTCAGGGCATGGTTGGTGGTTAGGATCACCACGTGGGGTCCTTTTCCCTTAGGAGGGAGGTGGCCTTTTGGGCTGCTGATTTCCAGGTTTTTAGATACCGCCAGTATCTTGGCCAGATGTGGCAGTGGGCCAAGCCCCTTAGTGACCGTAGTTTATCCTACCTGGATGGCATTCTTGCATTGTTCCATTTCAAGTGGTCCCAGTTTTTGCACTAATTCTCCAATGGCAATTCACCTTTCACCGGGAATGTAAAGGTCAAAGGGTTTAGCTAAATTAGGGAGTTCCAGGGCAAGGGTCTGAATTGACTGCTCTTTCCATTCTTGAAAGGCCACTTCTGGATTCTATTCAAAAGGATCATCATCTTTTCCTTTCAGTGTTTCATATAGAGGCCCAGCTAGTAGACTGTAGTTAGGGATCCAGAAGCAGCAAACCCTGGCCTCCCCAGGAACCCCTAAGCTGTCTTCTAGTTTTAGAAAGGGGTAAGGCTGAAAATGGTTTCTTCCCTTTCCTGGGATGGGCTTCTCTGACCTTCTGTGAGAATGAAGCCCAGGCAGGTCACCGCAGTCTGTGATATTTGAGCTTTTTCTTGGACAACTTCTATCCTTTATTGGCTTGGTAGTTCAGAGGCCTCCTTAGTAGGGCTGGTGATCAGAATGTCGTCTGCATATTGAAGGAGGGTTTCCTTTTCCAGAGGTAGAACTTTTAGGTCTTTAGCTAAGCTTTCCCCAAAGATGGTGTGGGAATTTTTGCACCCTTGGGGCCAGACGGCCCGGAAGTATTGTTTTAGTTGTATGTTGAGTCCTGCCACTCACAAGCCAAAATTTCTTGTGACTCTGGGACTAATGGAATACAAAAGAAGGCATCATTGAAGACTAATACAGAATACCATGTCCTGGTGGTTGGTAGAATGACCAGCAGGGTGTAGGAATTAGGAGCAACTGGAGGTATATCCTCGGTGGCTTCACTGACTGTCCTGACATCCTTTACCAGGTCCCCAGCGGCCCATGGGGCTCTCGTGGTCAGACCAATCCCAGAATATGGAGCTCACCTGGGCAGGTACCCCACCCCCACCCCAGCCCACGGGGCTCTCGTGGTCAGGCCCCTCCCAGGATACAGAGCTACCCTTGCAGGTACCGTGGCAGGGCTGGGCACACAGGAACCGTGCACATAGCCCTCATTGCAGAGCACCCCCAGCTCACCTGTCGCTCAGAGCTGACACAGAGCACCTCAGAGCAGGACTTGAACTAACAAACAGCAGCTGCGACAGGTCTGTGACCCTGGGCATCACTCCGTGAGGCCTCCCTCCACCTGGTCTTCCAGAGACTTCCACTGCACCCGGGGCACCAGGCCTCTGTCTCCAACCACCACCCACCCCTCCTCTCCCTGACTCCTGGGTTCCTCTCATTAGGAGAGGGTTTTCTTGAAGTTGTCTCCCACTCATGGGCCAGATAAAATGATTAGAAAACAAGCCAAAGCTGCAGCCCCTTGTCTATCCTGACTCTCAGGAGCCCACACCTGTTCCTTGGACCTGGCCGGTTCAGCAAGTTCCATTTTCTGCAACTGTGAGCCCCTGAGGGGTGATGATTGGCTGACCTGGGCAGCCTTACCGTGCCGGCCAGCCCTCCCCAGGTGTGCCTGGGTTGAGATCAATATAAATACCACTCCAGGCAGCAAGAGCCCCTGCAGCCGTGCCTGACGCCATTTTCTCTGCCCTGTCAGCAGTCTCGGGGCTGGGCTGGTGGGAGGGAGTGAGAGGCCACGGCTTTGTGGGTGGCCCAGTGTGAGTGGGGCTCTGCTGGACTTTCTGCAGCAGTTGCCAGGCTGCCACCTGCTAAAGAAGAGGATGTGTCACCCATACCTGCTGCTGGAATTTCTCCCTGGGCAGAGGTGAGGAAGGAAAAAAGCAGTGGGGGCAGGGACAGGACGGGTATCTCAGGCAGGGAAATGGAAATCTTCCAGAAGAGCACCCAGGGCCAGGACCATCCTGGCTGGCCTGCGGGCACCAAGTCGGCTGGCATGCTGTCACTCGTGTGGCTCTATGGCCCTTCCTCTAGGCTTTCAAGTCCTTGTATATATTCAGGTGTTTTACCTGGGACGGGTGGGAATAGTTCAGCAGCAACTGGCCTGGGGCTCAGCTCACGTTTACTCACAGATGCCTCGGCACGGTGCCCCAGCTTTGCAATGAGGACGCTTGTTGCGTGGGGGCTGCTGGCTGAATGGGAGACGATTCCCCACCACTGACCAACTTCAGAATTGTTTACAACTGGAGCAAGTGCCCTGATACGGTTTTCCTCTGTGTAACTGGTGGGTTCTGTGTTTTTTTTCTCTTTTTCGTTTTTGGTTCAAGGTAGATTTTATTCCTCTTTTTTGTATTTACAGATATAAGCATGGAAATAATTTATTCATATAAATACATGTATGTGCAGGGAATAATTGTTTTTTCTGTTTTATTTTTTAAATTTTACTTCTTTTTAATTTTGAATTTTATTTTATATTTTTATACAGCAGGTTCTTATTGGTTATCTATTTTATACATATAAATGTATACATGCCAATCCCAGTCTCTCAACTCCTCCCACCACCACCCCCCCAACAGCTTTCCCCCCTTGTTGTCCATACGTTTGTTGTCTACATCTGTTGCTCTGTTTATGCCTTGCAAAATGGTTAATCTGTACAGTTTTTCTAGGTTCCACATATATGCATGAATATACAAGATTTGTTTTTCTCTTTCTGACTTACTTCACTCTGTATGACAGTCTCTAGATCCATCGACGTCTCTACAAATGACCCAATTTCATTCCTTTTCATGGCTGAGTAATATTCCATTTTATATATGTACCACAGCTTTATGCATTCGTCTGTCTGTGGGCATTTAGGTTGCTTCCGTTACCTCGATATTGTAAATAGTGATGCAATGAACATTGCGGTGAATGACTCTTTTTGATTTATGGTTTTGTCTGGGTATATGTCCAGTACTGGGATTGCTGTATCATATGGTAATTCTATTGTTAGTTTCTTAAGAAATTCCATATTGTTCTCCATAATGACTGTATCAATTTATATTCCCAACAATAGTGGAAGAGGGTTCCTTTTCTCCACACCCTTTCCAGCATTTTTTGTTTGTAGATTTTCAATGATGCCTATTCTACCAGGTGTGAGGTGATACCTCATTGTTGAATCCATTTCGTTGAGCAAGGGGTAGCTCTTGTCTATTACATATTTGGCTTATGGAACGGTATCTGTGCTAATTGCAAACTCTGCTTTTATGCAGCACCCCAACTCACCTTCCCCCTTAAGCAGGCATAAGTTGGTTTTCTAAACTTGAGACCCTGTTCTGTTTTGTAATTCAGTTCATGTGTAGCCAAGTTCACATTCCGTGTATTAGTGATACCTTATGATGTTTCTTTTTCTGTGTGACTTATTTCACTTAGAATCATCGTGCCTCAATCCACTCATTATGCTGGTACGGGCCTGGTGACATAGATTTCATTGCTGAGTGGTATTCTGTTGTACAGAAGTACCGCAACTTCTTTATCCATTATTTGCTCTCTGGGATATTTAACTTGTGACGTAGAAGAGATTCCTGTAAAAAGAGCCGTCCCAAATTTAGGGGTTGCTGTGTCTTTTTGATATTAATTTCCCTAAGCTATAGGACCATAAGTGGAAGTGCCCTAGGCTCTGTTGCTTTGTTTTTTAGATGTTTCAGGAAACACCATACACTTCTCCCGAGTGTCTGTTGGCAATTTACATCCCGCCCATCAGCATAACAAGGCTCCCAGTTCTCCATGGCCTGTCCTGCCTTTCTGGATTTTACACTTTATTCTGATGGCCCTTTTGACCGGGGGGAAGTGAGACTTCATTGTAGTGCAGATTTCCTTTGCAAGCTTGCTTGGTTGGCCAAAAAGGGCCTATGCGTTTTTTCCTGAATATATTCAGGAAAAAACGCATATGCCCTTTTGGCAAAGTGCATCATTGTGGACGTTCTGCCTCTTTTCCTACGCTTTCAATGCAATTCCAGTCTACCTCCTGAAATCGGTATCCTGCAATTATGCCCCACTTTCAAGTCCTCTTGGAAGCCTTACTTCAGTATATTTTTGGAGGATAGCTGTCATTTATAACTCTGCAGGTTTGTGAATTACAGAGACCCTGAGCTCCTTTCTTCAACTTGCTTTCTTTTGAGCTGGCCGCAACACCGCAGGATGGCTTCAGGCCCTAATCTGGTTCCGGCACGGCACGCTGAGCCTTTGGTTATTTCCTCTTCCTGGTGGGAAATGAGAGTTAAATTTGCTCGTCCAGACACCTCCAGCTAGTCTCTCATTGGTTCTCCCTATTCCTGTTCATCTTCCGCAGAAATTGCAAACTGGGCCAAACAGGAGGTTAAAGGCGCTGACTCTCCAAGTTGGGAGAGTGTTAGTAAAGGGTCTGGAATGTTGCACCCGAGTACCAGGGGAGGAAAACTGAGACATATTTGAACACGTCTCCCGTTCACACGGTTGATCATACTCGGGGTTCCACATGCATGTTTTAGCTGAAGGAAGAATACCTTAAACCTGGAGAGTTGAGACCCGTGAAATGGGTACCATGCAATATGACTTCAAAGGGTCTTCATTTGCTCACCGAACCTCTCCAATCCTATCACTGCTGCGTTTATGCCCCTGTACACACGCTTGATTCTCTTTCGGAGACATAGCAATCCATAGGTTTTAAGATACTTACTAGTCAGGTACATTCTTAGGCGTTTAATATGGGGTGTTGAGTCCATTTCATTGAGCAAGGAGTAGCTCTTGTCTATTCCATATTTGGCTTAAGGAACTTTATCTGTGCTCATTTCAATCTCTGGTTTTATGCAGCACCCCAACTCACCTTCCCCCTTAAGCAAGCGTGAGTTGGTTTTCTAAACTTGAGACACTGTTCTGTTTTGTAATTCAGTTCATGTGTAGCCGAGTTCACATTCTCTGTATTAGTGATACCTTATGATGTTTCTTTTCTGTGTGACTTATTTCAGTTCGAATCATCATACCTGAATGCACTCATTATGCTGCTACGGGCCTGATGACATAGATTTCATTGCTGAGTGATATTGCATTGTACGTAAGTACCACAAGTTCTTTATCCATTTTTCACTTTCTGCGATATTGAACTTGTACCGTAAACGAGGTTCTTGTAAACAGAGCCGTCCCAAACTTTGGGGTGGCTGTGTCTTTTTGATTTTAATTTCCCTAAGCTATAGGACCATAAGTGGAAGTGCCCTAGGCTCTGTTGCTTTGTTTTTTAGATGTTTCGGGAAACACCATACACTTCTCCAGAGTGGCTGTTGGCAATTTACATCCCGCCCATCAGCATAAGAAGGCTCCCAGTTCTCCATGGCCTGTCGTGCCTTTATGGATTTTACACTTTTTTCAGATGGCCCTTTTGACCGGGTGGAAGTGAGACTTCATTGTAGTGCAGATTTCCTTTGCAAGCTTGCTTGGTTGGCCAAAAAGGGCGTATGCGTTTTTTCCTGAATATATTCAGGAAAAAACGCATACGCCCTTTTTGGCCAAGTGCATCATTGTCGAGTTTCTGACTCTCTTCATATGCTTTCAATGCAATTCCAGTCTACCTCCTGAAATCGGTTTCCTGCAATTCTGCCTTGCTTTCAATGCCTCTTCATAGCCTTACCTCAATATATTTTTTAAAAATAGTTGGCCTTTATAACTCTGCAGGTTTTTGAATTGCAGTGGCCCTTAGCTCCATTTTTTAGCTCTTATTTTTGTGGTCTTGCCCCGTAACCACAGGATTCCTTGAAGCCCTATTTTTCTTCTGGGGCACCTTGCTGTGCCTTTGGTTAATTCTTCTTACTGATGTGATATTAGAGTGACATGTGCCCATTGAAACCGCTACAGCTAGTTCCTCACTGGTTCCCCCTATTCCCATTCATCCTCTGCACTAACTGCAGACTGTGCGATACCAGAACTTAAAGGCATTGACTCCATGTGGGGATGTTGTTAGTAAAGCGGCTGGAATGTCGATCCGGAGCCCCAGGAGAGGAAAAATGAGGTGCGTTTTAGAAACCTTTCCCGATCATATGGTATACCAGTCGCTGGGTTTCCCAAGCATGGTTTAGCTGTAGGAAGATTCCCTTCAACCTGGAGTGTTGGGACCCTTGGACTGAGTAGCATGAAGTATTGCATTAAACTTTCGGCAGTTGCTCACCAAAGCTCACCAATCCTGTCAGCCCCAAGTGTCCAGCCTTATGTCTTATCCAGCTGTGGGTTTATATGTGGTCAATCCAGGTTGCATCACAGCCCCTGAGCGAATTTTGTAAGAATTTTTCTCTCTTTCATTGTTTCAGCGTTTTGTTTTTAAAATTTATTTCTATAATGGGGTTTAGCTCCTTTTCACTGCTGTGTTTGTGCCGCTCTGCACACACTTGATTCCCTTATGGAGATATATCAATACATGGGTTTTAAGATTCTTATTCCTCAGATATATTTCTCTGCGGTGTATAGGGTGTGTTGAGGCCTGTTCATTGAGCAAGGTGTAGATCTTGTCTAATACCTATTTGGTTTATTGAACGGTATCTGTGCTAATTTCAAACTCTGGTTTTATGCATCACCCCACCTCTCCTTTCCCCTTAAGCTGACATAAGTGTGTTTTCTAAATGTGAGACACTGTTCTGTTCTGTAATTCATTTCTTGTGCAGCCATATTTACCCTCCCTCTATAAGTGATATCTCATGATATGTTTCTTTTTCTGTTTGACTTATTTCAAGTAGTATTATCGGACCTAAATCCACTCTTTATCCTTCTACTAGCCTTATTACATTGATTTCATGGTGAAGAGATATTCCATTGTACATAAGTACCACATCTTCTTTATCCATTGTTCTCTTTCCTGGGATATTTAAGGTGTACTGAAGTTGAGGTTCTTGTAAACAGAGTAGCCCTAAACTGTGGTGTGCTTGTGTCTTGTTGATTTTTAGACTTCCCTAGATATACTCCCATGATTGGAAGTGTCCTATGCTCTGTAGCTCTGTTTTTTAGATGATTTAGGAACCACCATACGCTTCTCCAGAGTGGCTCTCGGCAGTTCACACACTGCCCATCAGCGTATAAAGGCTCCCTGTTCTCCATGGCCTGTCCTGCATTTCTGGTTTTTACAATTTTTTAGGATGGCCCTTTTGACCGGTGGGAAGTGAGACTTCTTTGTTGTGCACATTTGCATTGCTTGCTTGCTTCGTTGCCCATAAAGTGCGTATGCGTTTTTTCCTGGATATAATCAGGAAAAAACGCATACGCCCTTTTGGGCCAACTGCATCATTGTCGAAATTCTGCCGCTTTTCATGTGCGTTAAAGACGAGTCCAATCTATCTCTTGAAATCTGTTTCTTGCAATTCTGTCTTGCATTCAGATCCTCTTCTTTGCCTTACCTCAACATATTTTTGGACGTTAGTTTTCATTTATAACTCTGCAGGTTTGTGAATTGCAGTGACCCTGAGCTCCATTTTTTAAGTTGCTCTTTTGTGAGCTGGCCTCAAACCCGCAGGATTGCTTCAGGCCCTATTTTGGCTCCGGCGAGGCAGGCTGAGCCTTCCTTTAATTCTTACTCTTAATGGGAAATTAGAGTGATATGTGCCCGTCCAAACCCCTACAACGCTTCTCTCATTGGTTCCCCCTCTTCCCGTTCATCCTCCTCACAATTTGCAAAATGTGTGAAACAGAAGTTTAAATGTGCTGATTCTCCAAGTGGGGAGATTCTAAGTAGCGTGGCTGGAATGGTGAACAGGAGCACCAGGAGAGGATAAATGAGGTGCATTTTAGACACATCTCCCGATCACATGGTGTACAGTCCTCTGGGTTTTCCATGCATGTTTTAGCTGTAGGAAGATCCCTTGAACCTGCAGATTTGGGACCCATTGAATGGGTACCAGGTAGTATTACTTTAAAGGGTGTGCATTTCCTCACCCAACCTCACATTTCTCTTAGCGCAAACAGTTTCCAGCCTTATGTCTCATCCTGCTGTGGGTCTAGATGTGTTCAATCCATGTTGCATCACCGTCCCTGAGGAAAAGTTGTAAGAGGTTTTCTCTGTCTCTCTGTCGTTTATTTTTTTCAATTTATTACTATATTGGTTACAGCTGATTTTCAAAGCTCTGTTTCTTGCTGCTGTACATCCACTTGATTCGCGTACAGAGAGACATCAATAAATTCTTTTTCAGATTCTTACCAGTCGTATATATTCTTTTCCGGTGACTTGAGTGTGCTGAGTGCAGTTCTTTTAGCTACCGTGTAGGCCTTGTTGATTATCAGTTTGGTATTTGGAATGGTATCTTTGCTAATTTCAACCTCCTGGATGATGCCTCACCCCTCCCCACCTTTCCCGTTTAGCAGCCTTATGCGTGTTTTCTACATATTTGACTATGTTTTTGTTTTGTAATTTATTTCATGTGTAGCCATTTTGGATTCCACCTTTAAGTGATATCTTATGATATGTGTCTTTTTCTTTTTGAATTCTGTCACTTAGAATGATCATACGTAACTCCTCCGGAGTTGTTACAACTGGCCATATTTCATTGATTTCCAGGCTGAATAATATTCCACTCTACCTAAGTACCACATCTCTATCCATTTTTTCCCTCCAGAGACATTTAAGTTATATCCTAGTCGAGGATCTTTTAAACAGAGAGGGGGTAAACATTGGGGTGCCTGTGTCCTCTCGATTTTTGTTTTTCCCAAGATATACGCCCATGAGTGCAAGTGCCCTATGCTCTGTAGCTCATTTTTTAGATGCTTTAGTAAACACAATACACTTCTCCAGAATGGCCGTTGGCAATATACATTTCCACTATAAGTCTCACAGGGCTCCCTCTTCTCGTTGCCCTGTCCTGCATTTCTGTTGTTTACGCTTTATGAGGATGGCTCTTCTGACTGACGCGAAGTGATATCTTTTGTAGTATTGACTTCCAGTGCCCACCTGTTTGGTTGGCTAAAAAAGTGTATGCCCTTTTCTTGAATATATACAGAAAAGAACGCATACACCCTTTTTGGCCAACTGCAATGTTGGCAATGTTCAGCTCCTTTTCTTGTGCTTAATGGCGAGTCCTTTCTACCTCCTCAAATCCCTTTCCTGCCATTCTCCCTTGCTTACAAGTCCTTTTCTCTGACTTTCCTCAAGACATTTTTCAGTGATGGATATTTTCAACTCTGCAGTTTTGTGAATTTTACTGCCCCTGAGTTCCATTGTTCAACTCGTGTTTATGGGAACTGGCCACAAAGCAGCGGGATTTCCTCAAGCCCTATACTGTTTCCATGGGCAACCCTAGCCTTTGGTCAATTCGTCTTCCTGATTGGAAATTAGAGTGACATGTGCCTGTCTGAACACCTAGGACTTGTCTCTCATTGTTCCTCATCCTTCCGCTTCATCCTCTGGACAAATTCCAAACTGTACGCAACAGGATGTTGACAGTGCTGACATCTCCAAGTGGGGAGACTGTTAGTAAAGACGCTGGAGGGGTGAACCCGAGCACCAGGAGATGAGGAGATGAGATGCCTTTTCCAAACTCTTCCCGATCAGACGGTATACCATCCTCTGGGTGTGACAGACATGTTTTAGCAGTAGGAAGAGTCCCATTCATGTAAGGAGAACACCAGGGCTTTTTCAAAATCAGTGTCTCCCCGAAACCCAAACTGGGGAAGTTTTTAAGCTACGGCTACACATATGTTCATTAAGGGCCTTGGGAAGTAGGCAGAGTCCAAACTTTAGTTGATTGAAGTCTTCAGGGTCAGAAGCACTCACCACCAGCTTCCCTTAGGCTACACTTTAACTGTCATTGATAGATGATGTCAATAAAAATATCTATTCTTTTTCAGATTATTTCCCCTTATAGGTTATTGCAAAATGTTGAGTGTAGTTCCCTGTGCTATACAGTAGTTCCTTGTTGATGATCTATTTTATACATAGCAGTGTGTATGTGTTCATTCCAAACTGTTAATTTATCCCTCCTCCCACCTTTCCCCTTTGGTAATAATAAATTATAAGATTTTATACTTCTCAGAAATGGGGGAGCTGAAAGAGAGGTATCATTTTCAATGGAAAAGCATTTAAAACAAGATTGAAGGTTTAACCAAGATTATTAGCTGTACATCCTTGGAAAGAAATCACTTCGTTTCTCTAATATTGACCTGACAAATAAGACAAACCTTTTCACTGAACTTGCTTATAAAAAGTGATGGAAATATCAAATGGAAGTGTTAAAAACATCTTATTTTACCCGAGCCTTATACACTGTTCTATGTTAACTACAGTTTGGCTCACACATCTGTTCATTGAGGTTACAATAGTCTCAATTTCTGTTACTGATCCTCCAGAGTGGACCCCAACAAGTGTCCCCCTGCCCAGTGTCATTGGGGCCAACAGATCGAGACTGAGTTTGGTTCACAAGCAAAGGAAACTTTATATTTTGATCAGAGAATGGAGAGGTGAGAGCATGCACTACCCCGTGGGCTGTGGGCTGGGCTGCTGTGTAGAGATCCTGTCAGAGTCAGTGGGAGGGAGGGAGGCGGCGGAGCTCTCGAGGGCCGGGTTGGCTGTAGCTCAGGCTCTATATCGTGGAGTCTGCACTGGGCCCCAGGAGCTGAGGTGTCGACCCAGCCATTCTGCACTAGGAAATCTGGTCTGAAGTGCCGGGTGTGGAACCTCTGCATGCGGGACCCTAGGAGCATGTGAAATTAGACAAAGCACAAAGGATAAAAAAGGTTAGACTTGACTTTATTGCCCAGATTCTATTTTTATCTCCCAGGGATTTTTAATGGGCTTTGCTGGGGACAAACCCCTCCTCTGCCTTTTGTCCCGCTCCTCATTCTTGGAGTGCTGAGGGTGCAGACCCTTCTTCTGTAACTGCTGAGTGCTGAGTTGGGAGCCCTCATACCCTGGGGCGAGGGTCAGAGCTTCTCCCCAGCAGCCTCCCGGTGACGTTGATTGTCCCCAGGACCCCTGCCTCCCTGCTCGTCCACCTGAGCACCAGCATTGGAAGTGTTATAGATTCTAATGACCTTTAAGGGTCCAGGAAAGAGATGTGCAGAGACGCTGTGGGGGCCGGTTTCACCCCGCCCCACATTTGTTCGGCCACCTTAGGCTGACCGTCTCTGCCAGCCTAGATGCTCTGACCAGTAGTCTGCGCTTTCTTCAGTTAGGCCCCTGAATTAACGTACAAACAGCACCAGGTGTCAGAGCCCTGCCCGCTCAACTCCCAGACAGTCCAGGGTCAGTGGTGACCAAGGACCATGATGGCTACTGAGTCAACAGCCTTTTGAAGTAAACAGGAGTCCAGCCGGTCTTATTGGCCACCATCATCACGGTGTCTGTAGGCTTTTCTATGGTGACAGTGTGGTATACTGTTCCCCCGCCAAGATTATTAGCTCCCCTCTGGGTGCAGTAAGTCCTGCAAGCAGTAGTCTACTCTTTTGGGACACACTCTTGTTGTTTTATGAGAGAAACTCCAGGTCAAGTGATGTTCACACGAGTCGTCATGGTGCCCTGTTGCCCCCGGTTATCTCTCTGGATGTTGGAGTTGGAGGGCCTCCTCACTCGAGGTCGGTGTGCCCACGGAGCGAACCCTGCAACTTCAGGGCATGGTTGGTGGTTAGGATCACCACGTGGGGTCCTTTTCCCTTAGGAGGGAGGTGGCCTTTTGGGCTGCTGATTTCCAGGTTTTTAGATACCGCCAGTATCTTGGCCAGATGTGGCAGTGGGCCAAGCCCCTTAGTGACCGTAGTTTATCCTACCTGGATGGCATTCTTGCATTGTTCCATTTCAAGTGGTCCCAGTTTTTGCACTAATTCTCCAATGGCGATTCACCTTTCACCGGGAATGTAAAGGTCAAAGGGTTTAGCTAAATTAGGGAGTTCCAGGGCAAGGGTCTGAATTGACTGCTCTTTCCATTCTTGAAAGGCCACTTCTGGATTCTATTCAAAAGGATCATCATCTTTTCCTTTCAGTGTTTCATATAGAGGCCCAGCTAGTAGACTGTAGCTAGGGATCCAGAAGCAGCAAACCCTGGCCTCCCCAGGAACCCCTAAGCTGTCTTCTAGTTTTAGAAAGGGGTAAGGCTGAAAATGGTTTCTTCCCTTTCCTGGGATGGGCTTCTCTGACCTTCTGTGAGAATGAAGCCCAGGCAGGTCACCGCAGTCTGTGATATTTGAGCTTTTTCTTGGACAACTTCTATCCTTTTTTGGCTTGGTAGTTCAGAGGCCTCCTTAGTAGGGCTGGTGATCAGAATGTCGTCTGCATATTGAAGGAGGGTTTCCTTTTCCAGAGGTAGAACTTTTAGGTCTTTAGCTAAGCTTTCCCCAAAGATGGTGTGGGAATTTTTGCACCCTTGGGGCCAGACGGCCCGGAAGTATTGTTTTAGTTGTATGTGGAGTCCTGCCACTCACAAGCCAAAATTTCTTGTGACTCTGGGACTAATGGAATACAAAAGAAGGCATCATTGAAGACTAATACAGAATACCATGTCCTGGTGGTTGGTAGAATGACCAGCAGGGTGTAGGAATTAGGAGCAACTGGAGGTATATCCTCGGTGGCTTCACTGACTGTCCTGACATCCTTTACCAGGTCCCCAGCAGCCCATGGGGCTCTCGTGGTCAGACCAATCCCAGAATATGGAGCTCACCTGGGCAGGTACCCCACCCCCACCCCAGCCCACGGGGCTCTCGTGGTCAGGCCCCTCCCAGGATACAGAGCTACCCTTGCAGGTACCGTGGCAGGGCTGGGCACACAGGAACCGTGCACATAGCCCTCATTGCAGAGCACCCCCAGCTCACCTGTCGCTCAGAGCTGACACAGAGCACCTCAGAGCAGGACTTGAACTAACAAACAGCAGCTGCGACAGGTCTGTGACCCTGGGCATCACTCCGTGAGGCCTCCCTCCACCTGGTCTTCCAGAGACTTCCACTGCACCCGGGGCACCAGGCCTCTGTCTCCAACCACCACCCACCCCTCCTCTGCCTGACTCCTGGGTTCCTCTCATTAGGAGAGGGTTTTCTTGAAGTTGTCTCCCACTCATGGGCCAGATAAAATGATTAGAAAACAAGCCAAAGCTGCAGCCCCTTGTCTATCCTGACTCTCAGGAGCCCACACCTGTTCCTTGGACCTGGCCGGTTCAGCAAGTTCCATTTTCTGCAACTGTGAGCCCCTGAGGGGTGATGATTGGCTGACCTGGGCAGCCTTACCGTGCCGGCCAGCCCTCCCCAGGTGTGCCTGGGTTGAGATCAATATAAATACCACTCCAGGCAGCAAGAGCCCCTGCAGCCGTGCCTGACGCCATTTTCTCTGCCCTGTCAGCAGTCTCGGGGCTGGGCTGGTGGGAGGGAGTGAGAGGCCACGGCTTTGTGGGTGGCCCAGTGTGAGTGGGGCTCTGCTGGACTTTCTGCAGCAGTTGCCAGGCTGCCACCTGCTAAAGAAGAGGATGTGTCACCCATACCTGCTGCTGGAATTTCTCCCTGGGCAGAGGTGAGGAAGGAAAAAAGCAGTGGGGGCAGGGACAGGACGGGTATCTCAGGCAGGGAAATGGAAATCTTCCAGAAGAGCACCCAGGGCCAGGACCATCCTGGCTGGCCTGCAGGCACCAAGTCGGCTGGCATGCTGTCACTCGTGTGGCTCTATGGCCCTTCCTCTAGGCTTTCAAGTCCTTGTATATATTCAGGTGTTTTACCTGGGACGGGTGGGAATAGTTCAGCAGCAACTGGCCTGGGGCTCAGCTCACGTTTACTCACAGATGCCTCGGCACGGTGCCCCAGCTTTGCAATGAGGACGCTTGTTGCGTGGGGGCTGCTGGCTGAATGGGAGACGATTCCCCACCACTGACCAACTTCAGAATTGTTTACAACTGGAGCAAGTGCCCTGATACGGTTTTCCTCTGTGTAACTGGTGGGTTCTGTGTTTTTTTTCTCTTTTTCGTTTTTGGTTCAAGGTAGATTTTATTCCTCTTTTTTGTATTTACAGATATAAGCATGGAAATAATTTATTCATATAAATACATGTATGTGCAGGGAATAATTGTTTTTTCTGTTTTATTTTTTAAATTTTACTTCTTTTTAATTTTGAATTTTATTTTATATTTTTATACAGCAGGTTCTTATTGGTTATCTATTTTATACATATAAATGTATACATGCCAATCCCAGTCTCTCAACTCCTCCCACCACCACCCCCCCAACAGCTTTCCCCCCTTGTTGTCCATACGTTTGTTGTCTACATCTGTTGCTCTGTTTATGCCTTGCAAAATGGTTAATCTGTACAGTTTTTCTAGGTTCCACATATATGCATGAATATACAAGATTTGTTTTTCTCTTTCTGACTTACTTCACTCTGTATGACAGTCTCTAGATCCATCGACGTCTCTACAAATGACCCAATTTCATTCCTTTTCATGGCTTAGTAATATTCCATTTTATATATGTACCACAGCTTTATGCATTCGTCTGTCTGTGGGCATTTAGGTTGCTTCCATTACCTCGATATTGTAAATAGTGATGCAATGAACATTGCGGTGAATGACTCTTTTTGATTTATGGTTTTGTCTGGGTATATGTCCAGTACTGGGATTGCTGTATCATATGGTAATTCTATTGTTAGTTTCTTAAGAAATTCCATATTGTTCTCCATAATGACTGTATCAATTTATATTCCCAACAATAGTGGAAGAGGGTTCCTTTTCTCCACACCCTTTCCAGCATTTTTTGTTTGTAGATTTTCAATGATGCCTATTCTACCAGGTGTGAGGTGATACCTCATTGTTGAATCCATTTCGTTGAGCAAGGGGTAGCTCTTGTCTATTACATATTTGGCTTATGGAACGGTATCTGTGCTAATTTCAAACTCTGCTTTTATGCAGCACCCCAACTCACCTTCCCCCTTAAGCAGGCATAAGTTGGTTTTCTAAACTTGAGACCCTGTTCTGTTTTGTAATTCAGTTCATGTGTAGCCAAGTTCACATTCCGTGTATTAGTGATACCTTATGATGTTTCTTTTTCTGTGTGACTTATTTCACTTAGAATCATCGTGCCTCAATCCACTCATTATGCTGGTACGGGCCTGGTGACATAGATTTCATTGCTGAGTGGTATTCTGTTGTACAGAAGTACCGCAACTTCTTTATCCATTATTTGCTCTCTGGGATATTTAACTTGTGCCGTAGAAGAGATTCCTGTAAAAAGAGCCGTCCCAAATTTTGGGGTTGCTGTGTCTTTTTGATATTAATTTCCCTAAGCTATAGGACCATAAGTGGAAGTGCCCTAGGCTCTGTTGCTTTGTTTTTTAGATGTTTCAGGAAACACCATACACTTCTCCCGAGTGTCTGTTGGCAATTTACATCCCGCCCATCAGCATAACAAGGCTCCCAGTTCTCCATGGCCTGTCCTGCCTTTCTGGATTTTACACTTTATTCTGATGGCCCTTTTGACCGGGGGGCAGTGAGACTTCATTGTAGTGCAGATTTCCTTTGCAAGCTTGCTTGGTTGGCCAAAAAGGGCGTATGCGTTTTTTCCTGAATATATTCAGGAAAAAACGCATATGCCCTTTTGGCAAAGTGCATCATTGTGGACGTTCTGCCTCTTTTCCTACGCTTTCAATGCAATTCCAGTCTACCTCCTGAAATCGGTTTCCTGCAATTCTGCCCCGCTTTCAAGTCCTCTTGGCAGCCTTACTTCAGTATATTTTTGGACGATAGCTGTCATTTATAACTCTGCAGGTTTGTGAATTACAGTGCCCCTGAGCTCCTTTCTTCAACTCGCTTTCTTGTGAGCTGGCCGCAACACCGCAGGATGGCTTCAGGCCCTAATCTGGTTCCGGCACGGCACGCTGAGCCTTTGGTTAATTCCTCTTCCTGGTGGGAAATGAGAGTTAAATTTGCCCGTCCAGACACCTCCAGCTAGCCTCTCATTGGTTCTCGCTATTCCTGTTCATCTTCCGCAGAAATTGCAAACTGGGCCAAACAGGAGGTTAAAGGCGCTGACTCTCCAAGTGGGGAGAGTGTTAGTAAAGCGTCTGGAATGTTGCACCCGAGTACCAGGGGAGGAAAACTGAGACATATTTGAACACGTCTCCCGATCACATGGTTGATCATACTCTGGGTTCCACATGCATGTTTTAGCTGAAGGAAGAATACCTTAAACCTGGAGAGTTGAGACCCATGTAATGGGTACCATGCAATATGACTTCAAAGGGTCTTCATTTGCTCACCGAACCTCTCCAATCCTATCACTGCTGCGTTTATGCCCCTGTACACATGCTTTATTCTCTTTTGGAGGCATAGCAATCCATAGGTTTTAAGATACTTACTAGTCAGGTACATTCTTAGGCATTTAATATGTGGTTTTGAGTCCATTTCGTTGAGCAAGGAGTAGCTCTTGTCTATTCCATATTTGGCTTAAGGAACTTTATCTGTGCTCATTTCAATCTCTGGTTTTATGCAGCACCCCAACTCACCTTTCCCCTTAAGCAAGCATAAGTTGGTTTTCTAAATTTGAGACCCTGTTCTGTTCTGTAATTCAGTTCCTGTGTAGCCAAGTTTCCATTCCGTGTATTACTGATATCTTATGATGTTTCTTTTTCTGTGTGACTTATTTCAGTTAGAATCATCGTACCTGAATCCACTCATTATGCTGCTACGGGCCTGATGACATAGATTTCATTGCTGAGTGATACTGCATTGTACGTAAGTACCACAAGTTCTTTATCCATTTTTCAATTTCTGCGATGTTGAACTTGTACTGTAAACGAGGTTCTTGTAAACAGAGCCGTTCCAAACTTTGGGGTGGCTGTGTCTTTTTGATTTTAATTTCCCTAAGCTATAGGACCATAAGTGGAAGTGCACTAGGTTCTGTTGCTTTGTTTTTTAGATGTTTCAGGAAACACCATACACTTCTCCCGAGTGGTTGTTGGCAATTTACATCCCGCCCATCAGCATAACAAGTCTCCCAGTTCTCCATGGCCTGTCCTGCCTTTCTGGATTTTACACATTTTTCAGATGGCCCTTTTGACTGGGGGGAAGTGAGACTTCATTGTAGTGCAGATTTCCTTTGCAAGCTTGCTTGGTTGGCCAAAAAGGGCGTATGCGTTTTTTCCTGAATATATTCAGGAAAAAACGCATACGCCCTTTTTGGCCAAGTGCATCATTGTGGACGTTCTGCCTCTTTTCCTATGCTTTCAATGCAATTTCAGTCTACCTCCTGAAATCGGTTTCCTGCAATTCTGCCCCGCTTTCAAGTCCTCTTGGCAGCCTTACTTCAGTCTATTTTTGGACGATAGCTGTCATTTATAACTCTGCAGGTTTGTGAATTACAGTGCCCCTGAGCTCCTTTCTTCAACTCGCTTTCTTGTGACCTCGCCGCAACACCGCAGGATGGCTTCAGGCCCTAATCTGGTTCCGGCATGGCACGCTGAGCCTTTGGTTATTTCCTCTTCCTGGTGGGAAATGAGAGTTAAATTTGCCCGTCCAGACACCTCCAGCTAGTCTCTCATTGGTTCTCGCTATTCCTGTTCATCTTCCGCAGAAATTGCAAACTGGGCCAAACAGGAGGTTAAAGGCGCTGACTCTCCAAGTGGGGAGAGTGTTAGTAAAGCGTCTGGAATGTTGCACCCGAGTACCAGGGTACAAAAACTGAGACATATTTGAACATGTCTCCCGATCACATGGTTGATCATACTCTAGGTTCCACATGCATGTTTTAGCTGAAGGAAGAATACCTTAAACCTGGGTAGTTGAAACCCGTGGAATGGGTACCATGCAATATGACTTCAAAGGGTCTTCATTTGCTCACAGAACCTCTCCAATCCTATCACTGCTGCGTTTATGCCCCTGTACACATGCTTGATTCTCTTTCGGAGACATAGCAATCCATAGGTTTTAAGATAGTTACTAGTCAGGTACATTCTTAGGCGTTTAATATGGGGTGTTGAGTCCATTTCGTTGAGCAAGGAGTAGCTCTTGTCTATTCCATATTTGGCTTAAGGAACTTTATCTGTGCTCATTTCAATCTCTGGTTTTATGCAGCACCCCAACTCACCTTTCCCCTTAAGCAAGCATAAGTTGGTTTTCTAAATTTGAGACCCTGTTCTGTTCTGTAATTCAGTTCCTGTGTAGCCAAGTTTCCATTCCGTGTATTACTGATATCTTATGATGTTTCTTTTTCTGTGTGACTTATTTCAGTTAGAATCATCATACCTGAATCCACTCATTGTGCTGCTAAGGGCCTGATGACACAGATTTCATTGCTGAGTGATATTGCTTTGTAAGTAAATACCACAACTTCTTTATCCATTTTTCAATTTCTGCGATGTTGAACTTGTACTGTAAACGAGGTTCTTGTAAACAGAGGCGTCCCAAACTTTGGGGTGGCTGTGTCTTTTTGATTTTAATTTCCCTAAGCTATAGGACCATAAGTGGCAGTGCCCTAGGCTCTGTTGCTTTGTTTTTTAGATGTTTCAGGAAACACCATACACTTCTCCTGAGTGTCTGTTGGTAATTTACATCCCGCCCATCAGCATAACAAGGCTCCCAGTTCTCCATGGCCTGTCCTGCCTTTCTGGATTTTACACTTTATTCTGATGGCCCTTTTGACCGGGGGGCAGTGAGACTTCATTGTAGTGCAGATTTCCTTTGCAAGCTTGCTTGGTTGGCCAAAAAGGGCGTATGCGTTTTTTCCTGAATATATTCAGGAAAAAACGCATATGCCCTTTTGGCAAAGTGCATCATTGTGGACGTTCTGCCTCTTTTCCTACGCTTTCAATGCAATTCCAGTCTACCTCCTGAAATCGGTTTCCTGCAATTCTGCCCCGCTTTCAAGTCCTCTTGGCAGCCTTACTTCAGTATATTTTTGGACGATAGCTGTCATTTATAACTCTGCAGGTTTGTGAATTACAGTGCCCCTGAGCTCCTTTCTTCAACTCGCTTTCTTGTGAGCTGGCCGCAACACCGCAGGATGGCTTCAGGCCCTAATCTGGTTCCGGCACGAAACACTGAGCCTTTGGTTAATTCCTCTTCCTGGTGGGAAATGAGAGTTAAATTTGCCCGTCCAGACACCTCCAGCTAGCCTCTCATTGGTTCTCGCTATTCCTGTTCATCTTCCGCAGAAATTGCAAACTGGGCCAAACAGGAGGTTAAAGGCGCTGACTCTCCAAGTGGGGAGAGTGTTAGTAAAGCGTCTGGAATGTTGCACCCGAGTACCAGGGGAGGAAAACTGAGACATATTTGAACACGTCTCCCGATCACATGGTTGATCATACTCTGGGTTCCACATGCATGTTTTAGCTGAAGGAAGAATACCTTAAACCTGGAGAGTTGAGACCCATGTAATGGGTACCATGCAATATGACTTCAAAGGGTCTTCATTTGCTCACCGAACCTCTCCAATCCTATCACTGCTGCGTTTATGCCCCTGTACACATGCTTTATTCTCTTTTGGAGGCATAGCAATCCATAGGTTTTAAGATACTTACTAGTCAGGTACATTCTTAGGCATTTAATATGTGGTTTTGAGTCCATTTCGTTGAGCAAGGAGTAGCTCTTGTCTATTCCATATTTGGCTTAAGGAACTTTATCTGTGCTCATTTCAATCTCTGGTTTTATGCAGCACCCCAACTCACCTTTCCCCTTAAGCAAGCATAAGTTGGTTTTCTAAATTTGAGACCCTGTTCTGTTCTGTAATTCAGTTCCTGTGTAGCCAAGTTTCCATTCCGTGTATTACTGATATCTTATGATGTTTCTTTTTCTGTGTGACTTATTTCAGTTAGAATCATCGTACCTGAATCCACTCATTATGCTGCTACGGGCCTGATGACATAGATTTCATTGCTGAGTGATACTGCATTGTACGTAAGTACCACAAGTTCTTTATCCATTTTTCACTTTCTGCGATGTTGAACTTGTACTGTAAACGAGGTTCTTGTAAACAGAGCCGTTCCAAACTTTGGGGTGGCTGTGTCTTTTTGATTTTAATTTCCCTAAGCTATAGGACCATAAGTGGAAGTGCCCTAGGTTCTGTTGCTTTGTTTTTTAGATGTTTCAGGAAATGCCATACACTTCTCCCTAGTGGTTGTTGGCAATTTACATCCCGCCCATCAGCATAACAAGGCTCCCAGTTCTCCATGGCCTGTCCTGCATTTCTGGATTTTACACTTTTTTCAGATGGCCCTTTTGACCGGGGGGAAGTGAGACTTCATTGTAGTGCAGATTTCCTTTGCAAGCTTGCTTGGTTGGCCAAAAAGGGCGTATGCGTTTTTTCCTGAATATATTCAGGAAAAAACGCATACGCCCTTTTTGGCCAAGTGCATCATTGTGGACGTTCTGCCTCTTTTCCTATGCTTTCAATGCAATTCCAGTCTACCTCCTGAAATCGGTTTCCTGCAATTCTGCCCCGCTTTCAAGTCCTCTTGGCAGCCTTACTTCAGTCTATTTTTGGACGATAGCTGTCATTTATAACTCTGCAGGTTTGTGAATTACAGTGCCCCTGAGCTCCTTTCTTCAACTCGCTTTCTTGTGACCTGGCCGCAACACCGCAGGATGGCTTCAGGCCCTAATCTGGTTCCGGCATGGCACGCTGAGCCTTTGGTTATTTCCTCTTCCTGGTGGGAAATGAGAGTTAAATTTGCCCGTCCAGACACCTCCAGCTAGTCTCTCATTGGTTCTCGCTATTCCTGTTCATCTTCCGCAGAAATTGCAAACTGGGCCAAACAGGAGGTTAAAGGCGCTGACTCTCCAAGTGGGGAGAGTGTTAGTAAAGCGTCTGGAATGTTGCACCCGAGTACCAGGGTACAAAAACTGAGACATATTTGAACATGTCTCCCGATCACATGGTTGATCATACTCTAGGTTCCACATGCATGTTTTAGCTGAAGGAAGAATACCTTAAACCTGGGTAGTTGAAACCCGTGGAATCGGTACCATGCAATATGACTTCAAAGGGTCTTCATTTGCTCACAGAACCTCTCCAATCCTATCACTGCTGCGTTTATGCCCCTGTACACATGCTTGATTCTCTTTCGGAGACATAGCAATTCATAGGTTTTAAGATAGTTACTAGTCAGGTACATTCTTAGGCGTTTAATATGGGGTGTTGAGTCCATTTCGTTGAGCAAGGAGTAGCTCTTGTCTATTCCATATTTGGCTTAAGGAACTTTATCTGTGCTCATTTCAATCTCTGGTTTTATGCAGCACCCCAACTCACCTTTCCCCTTAAGCAAGCATAAGTTGGTTTTCTAAATTTGAGACCCTGTTCTGTTCTGTAATTCAGTTCCTGTGTAGCCAAGTTTCCATTCCGTGTATTACTGATATCTTATGATGTTTCTTTTTCTGTGTGACTTATTTCAGTTAGAATCATCATACCTGAATCCACTCATTGTGCTGCTAAGGGCCTGATGACACAGATTTCATTGCTGAGTGATATTGCTTTGTAAGTAAATACCACAACTTCTTTATCCATTTTTCAATTTCTGCAATGTTGAACTTGTACTGTAAACGAGGTTCTTGTAAACAGAGGCGTCCCAAACTTTGGGGTGGCTGTGTCTTTTTGATTTTAATTTCCCTAAGCTATAGGACCATAAGTGGCAGTGCCCTAGGCTCTGTTGCTTTGTTTTTTAGATGTTTCAGGAAACACCATACACTTCTCCTGAGTGTCTGTTGGTAATTTACATCCCGCCCATCAGCATAACAAGGCTCCCAGTTCTCCATGGCCTGTCCTGCCTTTCTGGATTTTACACTTTTTTCAGATGGCCCTTTTGACCGGGGGGAAGTGAGACTTCATTGTAGTGCAGATTTCCTTTGCAAGCTTGCTTGGTTGGCCAAAAAGGGCGTATGCGTTTTTTCCTGAATATATTCAGGAAAAAACGCATACGCCCTTTTTGGCCAAGTGCATCATTGTGGACGTTCTGCCTCTTTTCCTATGCTTTCAATGCAATTCCAGTCTACCTCCTGAAATCGGTTTCCTGCAATTCTGCCCCGCTTTCAAGTCCTCTTGGCAGCCTTACTTCAGTCTATTTTTGGACGATAGCTCTCATTTATAACTCTGCAGGTTTGTGAATTAGTGTGCTCCTGAGCTCCTTTCTTTAACTCGCTTTCTTGTGACCTGGCCGCAACACCGCAGGATGTCTTCAGGCCCTAATCTGGTTCTGGCACGGCACGCTGAGCCTTTGGTTAATTCCTCTTCCTGGTGGGAAATGAGAGTTAAATTTGCCCATCCAGACACCTCCAGCTAGTCTCTCATTGGTTCTCGCTATTCCTGTTCATCTTCCACAGAAATTGCAAACTGGGCCAAAAAGGAGGTTAAAGGGACTGACTCTCCAAGTGGGGAGAGTGTTAGTAAAGTGTCTGGAATGTTGCACCCAAGTACCAGGGTACGAAAACTGAGACATATTTGAACACGTCTCCCGATCACATGGTTGATCATACTCTAGGTTCCACATGCATGTTTTAGCTGAAGGAAGAATACCTTAAACCTGGGTAGTTGAAACCCGTGGAATGGGTACCATGCAATATGACTTCAAAGGGTCTTCATTTGCTCACAGAACCTCTCCAATCCTATCACTGCTGCGTTTATGCCCCTGTACACATGCTTGATTCTCTTTCGGAGACATAGCAATCCATAGGTTTTAAGATACTTACTAGTCAGGTACATTCTTAGGTGTTTAATATGCGGTGTTGAGTCCATTTCGTTGAGCAAGGAGTAGCTCTTGTCTATTCCATATTTGGCTTAAGGAACTTTATCTGTGCTCATTTCAATCTCTGGTTTTATGCAGCACCCCAACTCACCTTTACCCTTAAGCAAGCATAAGTTGGTTTTCTAAATTTGAGACCCTGTTCTGTTCTGTAATTCAGTTCCTGTGTAGCCAAGTTTACATTCTGTGTATTACTGATATCTTATGATGTTTCTTTTTCTGTGTGACTTATTTCAGTTAGAGTCATCATACCTGAATCCACTCATTGTGCTGCTAAGGGCCTGATGACACAGATTTCATTGCTGAGTGATATTGCTTTGTAAGTAAATACCACAACTTCTTTATCCATTTTTCACTTTCTGCGATGTTGAACTTGTACTGTAAACGAGGTTCTTGTAAACAGAGCCGTTCCAAACTTTGGGGTGGCTGTGTCTTTTTGATTTTAATTTCCCTAAGCTATAGGACCATAAGTGGAAGTGCCCTAGGTTCTGTTGCTTTGTTTTTTAGATGTTTCAGGAAATGCCATACACTTCTCCCTAGTGGTTGTTGGCAATTTACATCCCGCCCATCAGCATAACAAGGCTCCCAGTTCTCCATGGCCTGTCTGCATTTCTGGATTTTACACTTTTTTCAGATGGCCCTTTTGACAGGGGGGAAGTGAGACTTCATTGTAGTGCAGATTTCCTTTGCAAGCTTGCTTGGTTGGCCAAAAAGGGCGTATGCGTTTTTTCCTGAATATATTCAGGAAAAAACGCATACGCCCTTTTTGGCCAAGTGCATCATTGTGGACGTTCTGCCTCTTTTCCTATGCTTTCAATGCAATTCCAGTCTACCTCCTGAAATCGGTTTCCTGCAATTCTGCCCCGCTTTCAAGTCCTCTTGGCAGCCTTACTTCAGTCTATTTTTGGACGATAGCTGTCATTTATAACTCTGCAGGTTTGTGAATTACAGTGCCCCTGAGCTCCTTTCTTCAACTCGCTTTCTTGTGACCTGGCCGCAACACCGCAGGATGGCTTCAGGCCCTAATCTGGTTCCGGCATGGCACGCTGAGCCTTTGGTTATTTCCTCTTCCTGGTGGGAAATGAGAGTTAAATTTGCCCGTCCAGACACCTCCAGCTAGCCTCTCATTGGTTCTCGCTATTCCTGTTCATCTTCCGCAGAAATTGCAAACTGGGCCAAAAAGGAGGTTAAAGGGACTGACTCTCCAAGTGGGGAGAGTGTTAGTAAAGTGTCTGGAATGTTGCACCCAAGTACCAGGGTACGAAAACTGAGACATATTTGAACACGTCTCCCGATCACATGGTTGATCATACTCTAGGTTCCACATGCATGTTTTAGCTGAAGGAAGAATACCTTAAACCTGGGTAGTTGAAACCCGTGGAATGGGTACCATGCAATATGACTTCAAAGGGTCTTCATTTGCTCACAGAACCTCTCCAATCCTATCACTGCTGCGTTTATGCCCCTGTACACATGCTTGATTCTCTTTCAGAGACATAGCAATCCATAGGTTTTAAGATACTTACTAGTCAGGTACATTCTTAGGTGTTTAATATGCGGTGTTGAGTCCATTTCGTTGAGCAAGGAGTAGCTCTTGTCTATTCCATATTTGGCTTAAGGAACTTTATCTGTGCTCATTTCAATCTCTCGTTTTATGCAGCACCCCAACTCACCTTTACCCTTAAGCAAGCATAAGTTGGTTTTCTAAATTTGAGACCCTGTTCTGTTCTGTAATTCAGTTCCTGTGTAGCCAAGTTTACATTCTGTGTATTACTGATATCTTATGATGTTTCTTTTTCTGTGTGACTTATTTCAGTTAGAGTCATCATACCTGAATCCACTCATTGTGCTGCTAAGGGCCTGATGACACAGATTTCATTGCTGAGTGATATTGCTTTGTAAGTAAATACCACAACTTCTTTATCCATTTTTCACTTTCTGCGATGTTGAACTTGTACTGTAAACGAGGTTCTTGTAAACAGAGCCGTTCCAAACTTTGGGGTGGCTGTGTCTTTTTGATTTTAATTTCCCTAAGCTATAGGACCATAAGTGGAAGTGCCCTAGGTTCTGTTGCTTTGTTTTTTAGATGTTTCAGGAAATGCCATACACTTCTCCCTAGTGGTTGTTGGCAATTTACATCCCGCCCATCAGCATAACAAGGCTCCCAGTTCTCCATGGCCTGTCCTGCATTTCTGGATTTTACACTTTTTTCAGATGGCCCTTTTGACAGGCGGGAAGTGAGACTTCATTGTAGTGCAGATTTCCTTTGCAAGCTTGCTTGGTTGGCCAAAAAGGGCGTATGCGTTTTTTCCTGAATATATTCAGGAAAAAACGCATACGCCCTTTTTGGCCAAGTGCATCATTGTGGACGTTCTGCCTCTTTTCCTATGCTTTCAATGCAATTCCAGTCTACCTCCTGAAATCGGTTTCCTGCAATTCTGCCCCGCTTTCAAGTCCTCTTGGCAGCCTTACTTCAGTCTATTTTTGGACGATAGCTGTCATTTATAACTCTGCAGGTTTGTGAATTACAGTGCCCCTGAGCTCCTTTCTTCAACTCGCTTTCTTGTGACCTGGCCGCAACACCGCAGGATGGCTTCAGGCCCTAATCTGGTTCCGGCATGGCACGCTGAGCCTTTGGTTATTTCCTCTTCCTGGTGGGAAATGAGAGTTAAATTTGCCCGTCCAGACACCTCCAGCTAGCCTCTCATTGGTTCTCGCTATTCCTGTTCATCTTCCGCAGAAATTGCAAACTGTGCCAAACAGGAGGTTAAAGGCACTGACTCTCCAAGTGGGGAGAGTGTTAGTAAAGCATCTGGAATGTTGCACCCGAGTACCAGGGTACGAAAACTGAGACATATTTGAACACGTCTCCCGTTCACATGGTTGATCATACTTGGGTTCCACATGCATCTTTTAGCTGAAGGAAGAATACCTTAAACCTGGGTATTTGAAACCCGTGGAATGGGTACCATGCAATATGACTTCAAAGGGTCTTCATTTGCTCACCGAACCTCTCCAATCCTATCACTGCTGCGTTTATGCCCCTGTACACATGCTTGATTCTCTTTCAGAGACATAGCAATCCATAGGTTTTAAGATACTTACTAGTCAGGTACATTCCTGGCGTTTAATATGCGGTGTTGAGTCCATTTCGTTGAGCAAGGAGTAGCTCTTGTCTATTCCATATTTGGCTTAAGGAACTTTATCTGTGCTCATTTCAATCTCTGGTTTTATGCAGCACCCCAACTCACCTTTCCCCTTAAGCAAGCATAAGTTGGTTTTCTAATTTTGAGACCCTGTTCTGTTCTGTAATTCAGTTCCTGTGTAGCCAAGTTTCCATTCCGTGTATTACTGATATCTTATGATGTTTCTTTTTCTGTGTGACTTATTTCAGTTAGAATCATCATACCTGAATCCACTCATTGTGCTGCTAAGGGCCTGATGACACAGATTTCATTGCTGAGTGATATTGCTTTGTAAGTAAATACCACAACTTTTTTATCCATTTTTCACTTTCTGCGGTGTTGAACTTGTACTGTAAACGAGGTTCTTGTAAACAGAGCCATTCGAAACTTTGGGGTGGCTATGTCTTTTTCATTTTAAATTCCCTAAGCTATAGGACCATAAGTGGAAGTGCCCTAGGCTCTGTTGCTTTGTTTTTTAGATGTTTCAGGAAACACCATACACTTCTCCCGAGTGTTCGTTGGCAATTTACATCCCGCCCTTCAGCATAACAAGGCTCCCTGTTCTCCATGGCCTGTCCTGCCTTTTTGGATTTTACACTTTTTTCAGATGGCCCTTTTGACCGGGGGGAAGTGAGACTTCATTGTAGTGCAGATTTCCTTTGCAAGCTTGCTTGGTTGGCCAAAAAGGGCGTATGCGTTTTTTCCTGAATATATTCAGGAAAAAACGCATACGCCCTTTTTGGCCAAGTGCATCATTGTGGACGTTCTGCCTCTTTTCCTATGCTTTCAATGCAATTCCAGTCTACCTCCTGAAATCGGTTTCCTGCAATTCTGCCCCGCTTTCAAGTCCTCTTGGCAGCCTTACTTCAGTCTATTTTTGGACGATAGCTGTCATTTATAACTCTGCAGGCTTGTGAATTACAGTGCCCCTGAGCTCCTTTCTTCAACTCGCTTTCTTTTGAGCTAGCCGCAACACTGCAGGATGGCTTCAGGCCCTAATCTGGTTCCGGCACGGCACACTGAGTCTTTGGTTATTTCCTCTTCCTGGTGGGAAATGAGAGTTAAAATTGCCCGTCCAGACACCACCAGCTAGCCTCTCATTGGTTCTCGCTATTCCTGTTCATCTTCCACAGAAATTGCAAACTGGGCCAAACAGGAGGTTAAAGGCGCTGACTTTCCAAGTGGGGAGAGTGTTAGAAAAGCGTCTGGAATGTTGCACCCGAGTACCAGGGGAGGAAAACTGAGACATATTTGAACACATCTCCCATTCACATGGTTGATCATACTTGTGTTCCACATGCATGTTTTAGCTGAAGGAAGAATACCTAAAACCTGGGTAGTTGAAACCCGTGGAATGGGTACCATGCAATATGACTTCAAAGGGTCTTCATTTGCTCACCGAACCTCTCCAATCCTATCACTGCTGCGTTTATGCCCCTGTACACATGCTTGATTCTCTTTCAGAGACATAGCAATCCATAGGTTTTAAGATACTTACTAGTCAGGTACATTCCTGGCGTTTAATATGCGGTGTTGAGTCCATTTCGTTGAGCAAGGAGTAGCTCTTGTCTATTCCATATTTGGCTTAAGGAACTTTATCTGTGCTCATTTCAATCTCTGGTTTTATGCAGCACCCCAACTCACCTTTCCCCTTAAGCAAGCATAAGTTGGTTTTCTAAATTTGAGACCCTGTTCTGTTCTGTAATTCAGTTCCTGTGTAGCCAAGTTTCCATTCCGTGTATTACTGATATCTTATGATGTTTCTTTTTCTGTGTGACTTATTTCAGTTAGAATCATCATACCTGAATCCACTCATTGTGCTGCTAAGGGCCTGATGACACAGATTTCATTGCTGAGTGATATTGCTTTGTAAGTAAATACCACAACTTCTTTATCCATTTTTCAATTTCTGCGATGTTGAACTTGTACTGTAAACGAGGTTCTTGTAAACAGAGGCGTCCCAAACTTTGGGGTGGCTGTGTCGTTTTGATTTTAATTTCCCTAAGCTATAGGACCATAAGTGGCAGTGCCCTAGGCTCTGTTGCTTTGTTTTTTAGATGTTTCAGGAAACACCATACACTTTTCCCGAGTGGTTGTTGGCAATTTACATCCCGCCCATCAGCATAACAAGGCTCCCAGTTTTCCATGGCCTGTCCTGCCTTTTTGGATTTTACACTTTTTTCAGATGGCCCTTTTGACCGGGGGGAAGTGAGACTTCATTGTAGTGCAGATTTCCTTTGCAAGCTTGCTTGGTTGGCCAAAAAGGGCGTATGCGTTTTTTCCTGAATATATTCAGGAAAAAACGCATACGCCCTTTTTGGCCAAGTGCATCATTGTGGACGTTCTGCCTCTTTTCCTATGCTTTCAATGCAATTCCAGTCTACCTCCTGAAATCGGTTTCCTGCAATTCTGCCCCGCTTTCAAGTCCTCTTGGCAGCCTTACTTCAGTGTATTTTTGGACGATAGCTGTCATTTATAACTCTGCAGGTTTGTGAATTACAGTGCCCCTGAGCTCCTTTCTTCAACTCGCTTTCTTGTGACCTGGCCGCAACACCGCAGGATGTCTTCAGGCCCTAATCTGGTTCCGGCACGGCACGCTGAGCCTTTGGTTAATTCCTCTTCCTGGTGGGAAATGAGAGTTAAATTTGCCCGTCCAGACACCTCCAGCTAGTCTCTCATTGGTTCTCGCTATTCATGTTCATCTTCCACAGAAATTGCAAACTAGGCCAAACAGGAGGTTAAAGGGACTGACTCTCCAAGTGGGGAGAGTGTTAGTAAAGCGTCTGGAATGTTGCACCCGAGTACCAGGGTACGAAAACTGAGACATATTTGAACACGTCTCCCGATCACATGGTTGATCATACTCTAGGTTCCACATGCATGTTTTAGCTGAAGGAAGAATACCTTAAACCTGGGTAGTTGAAACCCGTGGAATGGGTACCATGCAATATGACTTCAAAGGGTCTTCATTTGCTCACGAACCTCTCCAATCCTATCACTGCTGCGTTTATGCCCCTGTACACATGCTTGATTCTCTTTCGGAGACATAGCAATCCATAGGTTTTAAGATACTTACTAGTCAGGTACATTCTTAGGCGTTTAATATGGGGTGTTGAGTCCATTTCGTTGAGCAAGGAGTAGCTCTTGTCTATTCCATATTTGGCTTAAGGAACTTTATCTGTGCTCATTTCAATCTCTGGTTTTATGCAGCACCCCAACTCACCTTTCCCCTTAAGCAAGCATAAGTTGGTTTTCTAAATTTGAGACCCTGTTCTGTTCTGTAATTCAGTTCCTGTGTAGCCAAGTTTCCATTCCGTGTATTACTGATATCTTATGATGTTTCTTTTTCTGTGTGACTTATTTCAGTTAGAATCATCATACCTGAATCCACTCATTGTGCTGCTAAGGGCCTGATGACATAGATTTCATTGCTGAGTGATATTGCTTTGTAAGTAAATACCACAACTTCTTTATCCATTTTTCACTTTCTGCGATGTTGAACTTGTACTGTAAACGAAGTTCTTGTAAACAGAGGCGTCCCAAACTTTGGGGTGGCTGTGTCTTTTTGATTTTAATTTCCCTAAGCTATAGGACCATAAGTGGAAGTGCCCTAGGCTCTGTTGCTTTGTTTTTTAGATGTTTCAGGAAACACCATACACTTCTCCTGAGTGTCTGTTGGTAATTTATATCCCGCCCATCAGCATAACAAGGCTCCCAGTTCTCCATGGCCTGTCCTGCCTTTCTGGATTTTACACTTTTTTCAGATGGCCCTTTTGACCGGGGGGAAGTGAGACTTCATTGTAGTGCAGATTTCCTTTGCAAGCTTGCTTGGTTGGCCAAAAAGGGCGTATGCGTTTTTTCCTGAATATATTCAGGAAAAAACGCATACGCCCTTTTTGGCCAAGTGCATCATTGTGGACGTTCTGCCTCTTTTCCTATGCTTTCAATGCAATTCCAGTCTACCTCCTGAAATCGGTTTCCTGCAATTCTGCCCCGCTTTCAAGTCCTCTTGGCAGCCTTACTTCAGTCTATTATTGGACGATAGCTGTCATTTATAACTCTGCAGGTTTGTGAATTACAGTGTCCCTGAGCTCCTTTCTTCAACTCGCTTTCTTTTCAGCTGGCCGCAACACCGCAGGATGGCTTCAGGCCCTAATCTGGTTCCGGCACGGCACGCTGAGCCTTTGGTTAATTCCTCTTCCTGGTGGGAAATGAGAGTTAAATTTGCCCATCCAGACACCTCCAGCTAGTCTCTCATTGGTTCTCGCTATTCCTGTTCATCTTCCACAGAAATTGCAAACTGGGCCAAACAGGAGGTTAAAGGGACTGACTCTCCAAGTCGGGAGAGTGTTAGTAAAGCATCTGGAATGTTGCACCCAAGTACCAGGGTACGAAAACTGAGACATATTTGAACACGTCTCCCGATCACATGGTTGATCATACTCTGGGTTCCACATGCATGTTTTAGCTGAAGGAAGAATACCTAAAACCTGGGTAGTTGAAACCCGTGGAATGGGTACCATGCAATATGACTTCAAAGGGTCTTCATTTGCTCACCGAACCTCTCCAATCCTATCACTGCTGCGTTTATGCCCCTGTACACATGCTTGATTCTCTTTCGGAGACATAGCAATCCATAGGTTTTAAGATACTTACTAGTCAGGTACATTGTTAGGCGTTTAATATGGGGTGTTGAGTCCATTTCGTTGAGCAAGGAGTAGCTCTTGTCTATTCCATATTTGGCTTAAGGAACTTTATCTGTGCTCATTTCAATCTCTGGTTTTATGCAGCACCCCAACTCACCTTTACCCTTAAGCAAGCATAAGTTGGTTTTCTAAATTTGAGACCCTGTTCTGTTCTGTAATTCAGTTCCTGTGTAGCCAAGTTTACATTCCGTGTATTACTGATATCTTATGATGTTTCTTTTTCTGTGTGACTTATTTCAGTTAGAATCATCATACCTGAATCCACTCATTGTGCTGCTAAGGGCCTGATGACACAGATTTCATTGCTGAGTGATATTGCTTTGTAAGTAAATACCACAACTTCTTTATCCATTTTTCACTTTCTGTGATGTTGAACTTGTACTGTAAACGAGGTTCTTGTAAACAGAGCCGTTTCAAACTTTGGGGTGGCTGTGTCTTTTTGATTTTAATTTCCCTAAGCTATAGGACCATAAGTGGAAGTGCCCTAGGCTCTGTTGCTTTGTTTTTTAGATGTTTCAGGAAACACCATACACTTCTCCCGAGTGGTTGTTGGCAATTTACATCCCGCCCATCAGCATAACAAGGCTCCCAGTTCTCCATGGCCTGTCCTGCCTTTCTGGATTTTACACTTTTTTCAGATGGCCCTTTTGACTGGGGGGAAGTGAGACTTCATTGTAGTGCAGATTTCCTTTGCAAGTTTGCTTGGTTGGCCAAAAAGGGCGTATGCGTTTTTTCCTGAATATATTCAGGAAAAAACGCATACGCCCTTTTTGGCCAAGTGCATCATTGTGGACGTTCTGCCTCTTTTCCTATGCTTTCAATGCAATTCCAGTCTACCTCCTGAAATCGGTTTCCTGCAATTCTGCCCCGCTTTCAAGTCCTCTTGGCAGCCTAACTTCAGTCTATTTTTGGACGATAGCTGTCATTTATAACTCTGCAGGTTTGTGAATTACAGTGCCCCTGAGCTCCTTTCTTCAACTCGCTTTCTTGTGACCTGGCCGCAACACCGCAGGATGGGTTCAGGCCCTAATCTGGTTCCGGCATGGCACGCTGAGCCTTTGGTTATTTCCTCTTCCTGGTGGGAAATGAGAGTTAAATTTGCCCGTCCAGACACCTCCAGCTAGCCTCTCATTGGTTCTCGCTATTCCTCTTCATCTTCCGCAGAAATTGCAAACTGTGCCAAACAGGAGGTTAAAGGCGCTGACTCTCCAAGTGGGGAGAGTGTTAGTAAAGCGTCTGGAATGTTGCACCCGAGTACCAGGGGAGGAAAACTGAGACATATTTGAACACGTCTCCCATTCACATGGTTGATCATACTTGGGTTCCACATGCATGTTTTAGCTGAAGGAAGAATACCTAAAACCTGAGTAGTTGAAACCCGTGGAATGGGTACCATGCAATATGACTTCAAAGGGTCTTCATTTGCTCACCGATCCTCTCCAATCCTATCACTGCTGCGTTTATGCCCCTGTACACATGCTTGATTCTCTTTCGGAGACATAGCAATCCATAGGTTTTAAGATACTTACTAGTCAGGTACATTCTTAGGCGTTTAATATGGGGTGTTGAGTCCATTTCGTTGAGCAAGGAGTAGCTCTTGTCTATTCCATATTTGGCTTAAGGAACTTTATCTGTGCTCATTTCAATCTCTGGTTTTATGCAGCACCCCAACTCACCTTTCCCCTTAAGCAAGCATAAGTTAGTTTTCTAAATTTGAGACCCTGTTCTGTTCTGTAATTCAGTTCCTGTGTAGCCAAGTTTCCATTCCGTGTATTACTGATATGATGTTTCTTTTTCTGTGTGACTTATTTCAGTTAGAATCATCATACCTGAATCCACTCATTGTGCTGCTAAGGGCCTGATGACACAGATTTCATTGCTGAGTGATATTGCTTTGTAAGTAAATACCACAACTTCTTTCTCCATTTTTCATTTTCTGCGATGTTGAATTGTACTGTAAACGAGGTTCTTGTAAACAGAGGCGTCCCAAACTTTGGGGTGGCTGTGTCTTTTTGATTTTAATTTCCCTAAGCTATAGGACCATAAGTGGAAGTGCCCTAGGCTCTGTTGCTTTGTATTTTAGATGTTTCAGGAAACACCATACACTTCTCCCAAGTGGTTGTTGGCAATTTACATCCCGCCCATCAGCATAACAAGGCTCCCAGTTCTCCATGGCCTGTCCTGCATTTCTGGATTTTACACTTTTCTCAGATGGCCCTTTTGACCGGGGGGAAGTGAGACTTCATCGTAGTGCAGATTTCCTTTGCAAGCTTGCTTGGTTGGCCAAAAAGGGCGTATGCGTTTTTTCCTGAATATATTCAGGAAAAAACGCATACGCCCTTTTTGGCCAAGTGCATCATTGTGGACGTTCTGCCTCTTTTCCTATGCTTTCAATGCAATTCCAGTGTACCTCCTGAAATCGGTTTCCTGCAATTCTGCCCCGCTTTCAAGTCCTCTTGGCAGCCTTACTTCAGTTTATTTTTGGACGATAGCTGTCATTTATAAGTCTGCAGGTTTGTGAATTACAGTGCTCCTATGCTCCTTTCTTTAACTCGCTTTCTTGTGACCTGGCCGCAACACCGCAGGATGTCTTCAGGCCCTAATCTGGTTCTGGCACGGCACGCTGAGCCTTTGGTTAATTCCTCTTCCTGGTGGGAAATGAGAGTTAAATTTGCCCATCCAGACACCTCCAGCTAGTCTCTCATTGGTTCTCGCTATTCTTGTTCATCTTCCACAGAAATTGCAAACTGGGCCAAACAGGAGGTTAAAGGGACTGACTCTCCAAGTGGGGAGAGTGTTAGTAAAGCGTCTGGAATGTTGCACCCAAGTACCAGGGTACGAAAACTGAGACATATTTGAACACGTCTCCCGATCACATGGTTGATCATACTCTAGGTTCCACATGCATGTTTTAGCTGAAGGAAGAATACCTTAAACCTGGGTAGTTGAAACCCGTGGAATGGGTACCATGCAATATGACTTCAAAGGGTCTTCATTTGCTCACCGAACCTCTCCAATCCTATCACTGCTGTGTTTATGCCCCTGTACACACGCTTGATTTTCTTTTGGAGACATAGCAATCCATAGGTTTTAAGATACTTACTAGTCAGGTACATTCTTAGGCGTTTAATATGGGGTGTTGAGTCCATTTCGTTGAGCAAGGAGTAGCTCTTGTCTATTCCATATTTGGCTTAAGGAACTTTATCTGTGCTCATTTCAATCTCTGGTTTTATGCAGCACCCCAACTCACCTTTCCCCTTAAGCAAGCATAAGTTGGTTTTCTAAATTTGAGACCCTGTTCTGTTTTGGAATGCAGTTCCTGTGTAGCCAAGTTTACATTCCGTGTATTACTGATATCTTATGATGTTTCTTTTTCTGTGTGACTTATTTCAGTTAGAATCATCGTACCTGAATCCACTCATTATGCTGCTACGGGCCTGATGACATAGATTTCATTGCTGAGTGATACTGCATTGTACGTAAGTACCACAAGTTCTTTATCCATTTTTCACTTTCTGCGATGTTGAACTTGTACGGTAAACGAGGTTCTTGTAAACGGAGGCGTCCCAAACTTTGGGGTGGCTGTGTCTTTTTGATTTTAATTTCCCTAAGCTATAGGACCATAAGTGGAAGTGCCCTAGGTTCTGTTGCTTTGTTTTTTAGATGTTTCAGAAAACACCATACACTTCTCCCGAATGGTTGTTGGCAATTTACATCCCGCCCATCAGCATAACAAGGCTCCCAGTTCTCCATGGCCTGTCCTGCCTTTCTGGATTTTACACTTTTTTCAGATGGCCCTTTTGACCGGGGGGAAGTGAGACTTCATTGTAGTGCAGATTTCCTTTGCAAGCTTGCTTGGTTGGCCAAAAAGGGCGTATGCGTTTTTTCCTGAATATATTCAGGAAAAAACGCATACGCCCTTTTTGGCCAAGTGCATCATTGTGGACGTTCTGCCTCTTTTCCTATGCTTTCAATGCAATTCCAGTCTACCTCCTGAAATTGGTTTCCTGCAATTCTGACCCGCTTTCAAGTCCTCTTGGCAGCCTTACTTCAGTCTATTTTTGGACGATAGCTGTCATTTATAACTCTGCAGGTTTGTGAATTACAGGGCCCCTGAGCTCCTTTCTTCAACTCGCTTTCTTGTGACCTGGCCGCAACACCGCAGGATGTCTTCAGGCCCTAATCTGTTTCCGGCATGGCATGCTGAGCCTTTGGTTATTTCCTCTTCCTGGTGGGAAATGAGAGTTAAATTTGCCCGTCCAGACACCTCCAGCTAGTCTCTCATTGGTTCTCGCTCTTCCTGTTCTTCTTCCACAGAAATTGCAAACTGGGCCAAACAGGAGGTTAAAGGGACTGACTCTCCAAGTCGGGAGAGTGTTAGTAAAGCGTCTGGAATGTTGCACCAGAGTACCAGGGGAGGAAAACTGAGACATATTTGAACACGTCTCCCTTTCACATGGTTGATCATACTTGGGTTCCACATGCATGTTTTAGCTGAAGGAAGAATACCTTAAACCTGTGTATTTGAAACCCGTGGAATGGGTACCATGCAATATGACTTCAAAGGGTCTTCATTTGCTCACCGATCCTCTCCAATCCTATCACTGCTGCGTTTATGCCCCTGTACACATGCTTGATTCTCTTTCGGAGACATAGCAATTCATAGGTTTTAAGATACTTACTAGTCAGGTACATTCTTAGGCGTTTAATATGCGGTGTTGAGTCCACTTCGTTGAGCAAGGAGTAGCTCTTGTCTATTCCATATTTGGCTTAAGGAACTTTATCTGTTCTCATTTCAATCTCTGGTTTTATGCAGCACCCCAACTCACCTTTACCCTTAAGCAAGCATAAGTTGGTTTTCTAAATTTGAGACCCTGTTCTGTTCTGTAATTCAGTTCCTGTGTAGCCAAGTTTACATTCCGTGTATTACTGATATCTTATGATGTTTCTTTTTCTGTGTGACTTACTTCAGTTAGAATCATCATACCTGAATCCACTCATTGTGCTGCTAAGGGCCTGATGACATAGATTTCATTGCTGAGTGATATTGCTTTGTAAGTGAATACCACAACTTCTTTATCCATTTTTCACTTTCTGCGATGTTGAACTTGTACTGTAAACGAGGTTCTTGTAAACAGAGGCGTCCCAAACTTTGGGGTGGCTGTGTCTTTTTGATTTTAATTTCCCTAAGCTATAGGACCATAAGTGGCAGTGCCCTAGGCTCTGTTGCTTTGTTTTTTAGATGTTTCAGGAAACACCATACACTTCTCCGGAGTGTCTGTTGGCAATTTACATCCCGCCCATCAGCATAACAAGGCTCCCAGTTCTCCATGGCCTGTCCTGCCTTTCTGGATTTTACACTTTTTTCAGATGGCCCTTTTGACCGGGGGGAAGTGAGACTTCATTGTAGTGCAGATTTCCTTTGCAAGCTTGCTTGGTTGGCCAAAAAGGGCGTATGCGTTTTTTCCTGAATATATTCAGGAAAAAATGCATACGCCCTTTTTGGCCAAGTGCATCATTGTGGACGTTCTGCCTCTTTTCCTATGCTTTCAATGCAATTCCAGTCTACCTCCTGAAATCGGTTTCCTGCAATTCTGCCCCGCTTTCAAGTCCTCTTGGCAGCCTTACTTCAGTCTATTTTTGGACAATAGCTGTCATTTATAACTCTGCAGGTTTGTGAATTACAGTGCCCCTGAGCTCCTTTCTTCAACTCGCTTTCTTTTGAGCTGGCCGCAACACCGCAGGATGGCTTCAGGCCCTAATCTGGTTCCGGCCCGGCATGCTGAGCCTTTGGTTAATTCCTCTTCCTGGTGGGAAATGAGAGTTAAATTTGCCCGTCCAGACACCTCCAGCTAGCCTCTCATTGGTTCTCGCTATTCCTGTTCATCTTCCGCAGAAATTGCAAACTGGGCCAAACAGGAGGTTAAAGGGACTGACTCTCCAAGTCGGGAGAGTGTTAGTAAAGCGTCTGGAATGTTGCACCCGAGTACCAGGGGAGGAAAACTGAGACATATTTGAACACGTCTCCCGTTCACATGGTTGATCATACTCTGGGTTCCACATGCATGTTTTAGCTGAAGGAAGAATACCTTAAACCTGGAGAGTTGAGACCCGTGGAATGGGTACCATGCAATATGACTTCAAAGGGTCTTCATTTGCTCACCGAACCTCTCCAATCCTATCACTGTTGCATTTATGCCCCTGTACACACGCTTGATTCTCTTTTGGAGACATAGCAATCCATAGGTTTTAAGATACTTACTAGTCAGGTACATTCTTAGGCGTTTAATATGGGGTTTTGAGTCCATTTCGTTGAGCAAGGAGTAGCTCTTGTCTATTCCATATTTGGCTTAAGGAACTTTATCTGTGCTCATTTCAATCTCTGGTTTTATGCAGCACCCCAACTCACCTTTCCCCTTAAGCAAGCATAAGTTGGTTTTCTAAATTTGAGACCCTGTTCTGTTCTGTAATTCAGTTCCTGTGTAGCCAAGTTTCCATTCCGTGTATTACTGATATCTTATGATGTTTCTTTTTCTGTGTGACTTATTACAGTTAGAATCATCATACCTGAATCCACTCATTGTGCTGCTAAGGGCCTGATGAGATAGATTTCATTGCTGAGTGATATTGCTTTGTAAGTGAATACCACAACTTCTTTATCCATTTTTCACTTTCTGCGATGTTGAACTTGTACTGTAAACGAGGTTCTTGTAAACGGAGGTGTCCCAAACTTTGGGGTGGCTGTGTCTTTTTGATTTTAATTTCCCTAAGCTATAGGACCATAAGTGGAAGTGCCCTAGGCTCTGTTGCTTTGTTTTTTAGATGTTTCAGGAAACACCATACACTTCTCCTGAGTGTCTGTTGGCAATTTACATCCGGCCCATCAGCATAACAAGGCTCCCAGTTCTCCATGGCCTGTCCTGCCTTTCTGGATTTTACACTTTTTTCAGATGGCCCTTTTGACCGGGGGGAAGTGAGACTTCATTGTAGTGCAGATTTCCTTTGCAAGTTTGCTTGGTTGGCAAAAAAGGGCGTATGCGTTTTTTCCTGAATATATTCAGGAAAAAACGCATACGCCCTTTTTGGCCAAGTGCATCATTGTGGACGTTCTGCCTCTTTTCCTATGCTTTCAATGCAATTCCAGTCTACCTCCTGAAATCGGTTTCCTGCAATTCTGCCCCGCTTTCAAGTCCTCTTGGCAGCCTTACTTCAATATATTTTTGGACGATAGCTGTCATTTATAACTCTGCAGGTTTGTGAATTACAGTGCCCCTGAGCTCCTTTCTTCAACTCGCTTTCTTGTGACCTGGCCGCAACACCGCATGATGTCTTCAGGCCCTAATCTGGTTCTGGCACGGCACGCTGAGCCTTTGGTTAATTCCTCTTCCTGGTGGGAAATGAGAGTTAAATTTGCCCGTCCAGACACCTCCAGCTAGTCTCTCATTGGTTCTCCCTATTCCTGTTCATCTTCCGCAGAAATTACAAACTGGGCCAAACAGGAGGTTAAAGGCGCTTACTCTCCAAGTTGGGAGAGTGTTAGTAAAGGGTCTGGAATGTTGCATCCGAGTACCAGGGGAGGAAAACTGAGACATATTTGAACACGTCTCCCGTTCACACGGTTGATCATACTGTGGGTTCCACATGCATGTTTTAGCTGAAGGAAGAATACCTTAAACCTGGAGAGTTGAGACCCGTGGAATGGGTACCATGCAATATGACTTCAAAGGGTCTTCATTTGCTCACCGAACCTCTCCAATCCTATCACTGCTGCGTTTATGCCCCTGTACACACGCTTGATTCTCTTTCGGAGACATAGCAATCCATAGGTTTTAAGATACTTACTAGTCAGGTACATTCTTAGGCGTTTAATATGCGGTGTTGAGTCCATTTCGTTGAGAAAGGAGTAGCTCTTGTCTATTCCATATTTGGCTTAAGGAACTTTATCTGTGCTCATTTCAATCTCTGGTTTTATGCAGCACCCCAACTCACCTTCCCCCTTAAGCAAGCGTAAGTTGGTTTTCTAAACTTGAGACACTGTTCTGTTTTGTAATTCAGTTCATGTGTAGCCAAGTTCATATTCTGTGTATTAGTGATACCTTATGATGTTTCTTTTCTGTGTGACTTATTTCAGTTCGAATCATCATACCTGAATCCACTCATTATGCTGCTACTGGCCTGATGACATAGATTTCATTGCTGAGTGATATTGCATTGTACGTAAGTACCACAGGTTCTTTATCCATTTTTCACTTTCTGCGATATTGAACTTGTACCGTAAACGAGGTTCTTGTAAACAGAGCCGTCCCAAACTTTGGGGTGGCTGTGTCTTTTTGATTTTAATTTCCCTAAGCTATAGGACCATAAGTGGAAGTGCCCTAGGCTCTGTTGCTTTGTTTTTTAGATGTTTCAGGAAACACCATACACTTCTCCAGAGTGGCTGTTGGCAATTTACATCCCGCCCATCAGCATAAGAAGGCTCCCAGTTCTCCATGGCCTGTCGTGCCTTTATGGATTTTACACTTTTATCAGATGGCCCTTTTGACCGGGTGGAAGTGAGACTTCATTGTAGTGCAGATTTCCTTTGCAAGCTTGCTTGGTTGGCCAAAAAGGGCGTATGCGTTTTTTCCTGAATATATTCAGGAAAAAACGCATACGCCCTTTTTGGCCAAGTGCATCATTGTCGAGTTTCTGACTCTCTTCATATGCTTTCAATGCAATTCCAGTCTACCTCCTGAAATCGGTTTCCTGCAATTCTGCCTTGCTTTCAATGCCTCTTCATAGCCTTACCTCAATATATTTTTAAAAATAGTTGGCCTTTATAACTCTGCAGGTTTTTGAATTGCAGTGGCCCTTAGCTCCATTTTTTAGCTCTTATTTTTGTGGTCTTGCCCCGTAACCACAGGATTCCTTGAAGCCCTATTTTTCTTCGGGGGCATCTTGCTGTGCCTTTGGTTAATTCTTCTTACTGATGTGATATTAGAGTGACATGTGCCCATTGAAACCGCTACAGCTAGTTTCTCACTGGTTCCCCCTATTCCCATTCATCCTCTGCACTAACTGCAGACTGTGCGATACCAGAACTTAAAGGCATTGACTCCATGTGGGGATGTTGTTAGTAAAGCGGCTGGAATGTCGATCCGGAGCCCCAGGAGAGGAAAAATGAGGTGCGTTTTAGAAACCTTTCCCGATCATATGGTATACCAGTCGCTGGGTTTCCCAAGCATGGTTTAGCTGTAGGAAGATTCCCTTCAACCTGGAGTGTTGGGACCCTTGGACTGAGTAGCATGAAGTATTGCATTAAACTTTCGGCAGTTGCTCACCAAAGCTCACCAATCCTGTCAGCCCCAAGTGTCCAGCCTTATGTCTTATCCAGCTGTGGGTTTATATGTGGTCAATCCAGGTTGCATCACAGCCCCTGAGTGAATTTTGTAAGAATTTTTCTCTCTTTCATTGTTTCAGCGTTTTGTTTTTAAAATTTATTTCTATAATGGGGTTTAGCTCCTTTTCACTGCTGTGTTTGTGCCGCTCTGCACACACTTGATTCCCTTATGGAGATATATCAATACATGGGTTTTAAGATTCTTATTCCTCAGATATATTTCTCTGCGGTGTATAGGGTGTGTTGAGGCCAGTTCATTGAGCAAGGTGTAGATCTTGTCTAATACCTATTTGGTTTATTGAACGGTATCTGTGCTAATTTCAAACTCTGGTTTTATGCATCACCCCACCTCTCCTTTCCCCTTAAGCTGACATAAGTGTGTTTTCTAAATGTGAGACACTGTTCTGTTCTGTAATTCATTTCTTGTGCAGCCATATTTACCCTCCCTCTATAAGTGATATCTTATGATATGTTTCTTTTTCTGTTTGACTTATTTCAAGTAGTATTATCGGACCTAAATCCACTCTTTATCCTTCTACTAGCCTTATTACATTGATTTCATGGTGAAGAGATATTCCATTGTACATAAGTACCACATCTTCTTTATCCATTGTTCTCTTTCCTGGGATATTTAAGGTGTACTGAAGTTGAGGTTCTTGTAAACAGAGTAGCCCTAAACTGTGGTGTGCTTGTGTCTTGTTGATTTTTAGACTTCCTTAGATATACTCCCATGATTGGAAGTGTCCTATGCTCTGTAGCTCTGTTTTTTAGATGATTTAGGAACCACCATACACTTCTCCAGAGTGGCTCTCGGCAGTTCACACACTGCCCATCAGCGTATAAAGGCTCCCTGTTCTCCATGGCCTGTCCTGCATTTCTGGTTTTTACAATTTTTTAGGATGACCCTTTTGACCGGTGGGAAGTGAGACTTCTTTGTTGTGCACATTTGCATTGCTTGCTTGCTTCGTTGCCCATAAAGTGCGTATGCGTTTTTTCCTGGATATAATCAGGAAAAAACGCATACGCCCTTTTGGGCCAACTGCATCATTGTCGAAATTCTGCCGCTTTTCATGTGCGTTAAAGACGAGTCTAATCTATCTCTTGAAATCTGTTTCTTGCAATTCTGTCTTGCATTCAGATCCTCTTCTTTGCCTTACCTCAACATATTTTTGGACGTTAGTTTTCATTTATAACTCTGCAGGTTTGTGAATTGCAGTGACCCTGAGCTCCATTTTTTAAGTTGTTCTTTTGTGAGCTGGCCTCAAACCCGCAGGATTGCTTCAGGCCCTATTTTGGCTCCGGCGAGGCAGGCTGAGCCTTTCTTTAATTCTTATTCTTAATGGGAAGTTAGAGTGATATGTGCTCGTCCAAACCCCTACAACTCTTCTCTCATTGGTTCCCCCTCTTCCCGTTCATCCTCCTCACAATTTGCAAAATGTGTGAAACAGAAGTTTAAATGTGCTGATTCTCCAAGTGGGGAGATTCTAAGTAGCGTGGCTGGAATGGTGAACAGGAGCACCAGGAGAGGATAAATGAGGTGCATTTTAGACACATCTCCCGATCACATGGTGTACAGTCCTCTGGGTTTTCCATGCATGTTTTAGCTGTAGGAAGATCCCTTGAACCTGCAGATTTGGGACCCATTGAATGGGTACCAGGTAGTATTACTTTAAAGGGTGTGCATTTCCTCACCCAACCTCACATTTCTCTTAGCGCAAACAGTTTCCAGCCTTATGTCTCATCCTGCTGTGGGTCTAGATGTGTTCAATCCATGTTGCATCACCGTCCCTGAGGAAAAGTTGTAAGAGGTTTTCTCTGTCTCTCTGTCGTTTATTTTTTTCAATTTATTACTATATTGGTTATAGCTGATTTTCAAAGCTCTGTTTCTTGCTGCTGTACATCCACTTGATTCACGTACAGAGAGACATCAATAAATTCTTTTTCAGATTCTTACCAGTCGTATATATTCTTTTCCGGTGACTTGAGTGTGCTGAGTGCAGTTCTTTTAGCTACCGTGTAGGCCTTGTTGATTATCAGTTTGGTATTTGGAATGGTATCTTTGCTAATTTCAACCTCCTGGATGATGCCTCACCCCTCCCCACCTTTCCCGTTTAGCAGCCTTATGCGTGTTTTCTACATATTTGACTATGTTTTTGTTTTGTAATTTATTTCATGTGTAGCCATTTTGGATTCCACCTTTAAGTGATATCTTATGATATGTGTCTTTTTCTTTTTGAATTCTGTCACTTAGAATGATCATACGTAACTCCTCCGGAGTTGTTACAACTGGCCATATTTCATTGATTTCCAGGCTGAATAATATTCCACTCTACCTAAGTACCACATCTCTATCCATTTTTTCCCTCCAGAGACATTTAAGTTATATCCTAGTCGAGGATCTTTTAAACAGAGAGGGGGTAAACATTGGGGTGCCTGTGTCCTCTCGATTTTTGTTTTTCCCAAGATATACGCCCATGAGTGCAAGTGCCCTATGCTCTGTAGCTCATTTTTTAGATGCTTTAGTAAACACAATACACTTCTCCAGAATGGCCGTTGGCAATATACATTTCCACTATAAGTCTCACAGGGCTCCCTCTTCTCGTTGCCCTGTCCTGCATTTCTGTTGTTTACGCTTTATGAGGATGGCTCTTCTGACTGATGCGAAGTGATATCTTTTGTAGTATTGACTTCCAGTGCCCACCTGTTTGGTTGGCTAAAAAAGTGTATGCCCTTTTCTTGAATATATACAGAAAAGAACGCATACACCCTTTTTGGCCAACTGCAATGTTGGCAATGTTCAGCTCCTTTTCTTGTGCTTAATGGCGAGTCCTTTCTACCTCCTCAAATCCCTTTCCTGCCATTCTCCCTTGCTTACAAGTCCTTTTCTCTGACTTTCCTCAAGACATTTTTCAGTGATGGATATTTTCAACTCTGCAGTTTTGTGAATTTTACTGCCCCTGAGTTCCATTGTTCAACTCGTGTTTATGGGAACTGGCCACAAAGCAGCGGGATTTCCTCAAGCCCTATACTGTTTCCATGGGCAACCCTAGCCTTTGGTCAATTCGTCTTCCTGATTGGAAATTAGAGTGACATGTGCCTGTCTGAACACCTAGGACTTGTCTCTCATTGTTCCTCATCCTTCCGCTTCATCCTCTGGACAAATTCCAAACTGTACGCAACAGGATGTTGACAGTGCTGACATCTCCAAGTGGGGAGACTGTTAGTAAAGACGCTGGAGGGGTGAACCCGAGCACCAGGAGATGAGGAGATGAGATGCCTTTTCCAAACTCTTCCCGATCAGACGGTATACCATCCTCTGGGTGTGACAGACATGTTTTAGCAGTAGGAAGAGTCCCATTCATGTAAGGAGAACACCAGGGCTTTTTCAAAATCAGTGTCTCCCCGAAACCCAAACTGGGGAAGTTTTTAAGCTACGGCTACACATATGTTCATTAAGGGCCTTGGGAAGTAGGCAGAGTCCAAACTTTAGATGATTGAAGTCTTCAGGGTCAGAAGCACTCACCACCAGCTTCCCTTAGGCTACACTTTAACTGTCATTGATAGATGATGTCAATAAAAATATCTATTCTTTTTCAGATTATTTCCCCTTATAGGTTATTGCAAAATGTTGAGTGTAGTTCCCTGTGCTATACAGTAGTTCCTTGTTGATGATCTATTTTATACATAGCAGTGTGTATGTGTTCATTCCAAACTGTTAATTTATCCCTCCTCCCACCTTTCCCCTTTGGTAATAATAAATTATAAGATTTTATACTTCTCAGAAATGGGGGAGCTGAAAGAGAGGTATCATTTTCAATGGAAAAGCATTTAAAACAAGATTGAAGGTTTAACCAAGATTATTAGCTGTACATCCTTGGAAAGAAATCACTTCGTTTCTCTAATATTGACCTGACAAATAAGACAAACCTTTTCACTGAACTTGCTTATAAAAAGTGATGGAAATATCAAATGGAAGTGTTAAAAACATCTTATTTTACCCGAGCCTTATACACTGTTCTATGTTAACTACAGTTTGGCTCACACATCTGTTCATTGAGGTTACAATAGTCTCAATTTCTGTTACTGATCCTCCAGAGTGGACCCCAACAAGTGTCCCCCTGCCCAGTGTCATTGGGGCCAACAGATCGAGACTGAGTTTGGTTCACAAGCAAAGGAAACTTTATATTTTGATCAGAGAATGGAGAGGTGAGAGCATGCACTACCCCGTGGGCTGTGGGCTGGGCTGCTGTGTAGAGATCCTGTCAGAGTCAGTGGGAGGGAGGGAGGCGGCGGAGCTCTCGAGGGCCGGGTTGGCTGTAGCTCAGGCTCTATATCGTGGAGTCTGCACTGGGCCCCAGGAGCTGAGGTGTCGACCCAGCCATTCTGCACTAGGAAATCTGGTCTGAAGTGCCGGGTGTGGAACCTCTGCATGCGGGACCCTAGGAGCACGTGAAATTAGACAAAGCACAAAGGATAAAAAAGGTTAGACTTGACTTTATTGCCCAGATTCTATTTTTATCTCCCAGGGATTTTTAATGGGCTTTGCTGGGGACAAACCCCTCCTCTGCCTTTTGTCCCGTTCCTCATTCTTGGAGTGCTGAGGGTGCAGACCCTTCTTCTGTAACTGCTGAGTGCTGAGTTGGGAGCCCTCATACCCTGGGGCGAGGGTCAGAGCTTCTCCCCAGCAGCCTCCCGGTGACGTTGATTGTCCCCAGGACCCCTGCCTCCCTGCTCGTCCACCTGAGCACCAGCATTGGAAGTGTTATAGATTCTAATGACCTTTAAGGGTCCAGGAAAGAGATGTGCAGAGACGCTGTGGGGGCCGGTTTCACCCCGCCCCACATTTGTTCGGCCACCTTAGGCTGACCGTCTCTGCCAGCCTAGATGCTCTGACCAGTAGTCTGCGCTTTCTTCAGTTAGGCCCCTGAATTAACGTACAAACAGCACCAGGTGTCAGAGCCCTGCCCGCTCAACTCCCAGACAGTCCAGGGTCAGTGGTGACCAAGGACCATGATGGCTACTGAGTCAACAGCCTTTTGAAGTAAACAGGAGTCCAGCCGGTCTTATTGGCCACCATCATCACGGTGTCTGTAGGCTTTTCTATGGTGACAGTGTGGTATACTGTTCCCCCGCCAAGATTATTAGCTCCCCTCTGGGTGCAGTAAGTCCTGCAAGCAGTAGTCTACTCTTTTGGGACACACTCTTGTTGTTTTATGAGAGAAACTCCAGGTCAAGTGATGTTCACACGAGTCGTCATGGTGCCCTGTTGCCCCCGGTTATCTCTCTGGATGTTGGAGTTGGAGGGCCTCCTCACTCGAGGTCGGTGTGCCCACGGAGCGAACCCTGCAACTTCAGGGCATGGTTGGTGGTTAGGATCACCACGTGGGGTCCTTTTCCCTTAGGAGGGAGGTGGCCTTTTGGGCTGCTGATTTCCAGGTTTTTAGATACCGCCAGTATCTTGGCCAGATGTGGCAGTGGGCCAAGCCCCTTAGTGACCGTAGTTTATCCTACCTGGATGGCATTCTTGCATTGTTCCATTTCAAGTGGTCCCAGTTTTTGCACTAATTCTCCAATGGCGATTCACCTTTCACCGGGAATGTAAAGGTCAAAGGGTTTAGCTAAATTAGGGAGTTCCAGGGCAAGGGTCTGAATTGACTGCTCTTTCCATTCTTGAAAGGCCACTTCTGGATTCTATTCAAAAGGATCATCATCTTTTCCTTTCAGTGTTTCATATAGAGGCCCAGCTAGTAGACTGTAGTTAGGGATCCAGAAGCAGCAAACCCTGGCCTCCCCAGGAACCCCTAAGCTGTCTTCTAGTTTTAGAAAGGGGTAAGGCTGAAAATGGTTTCTTCCCTTTCCTGGGATGGGCTTCTCTGACCTTCTGTGAGAATGAAGCCCAGGCAGGTCACCGCAGTCTGTGATATTTGAGCTTTTTCTTGGACAACTTCTATCCTTTATTGGCTTGGTAGTTCAGAGGCCTCCTTAGTAGGGCTGGTGATCAGAATGTCGTCTGCATATTGAAGGAGGGTTTCCTTTTCCAGAGGTAGAACTTTTAGGTCTTTAGCTAAGCTTTCCCCAAAGATGGTGTGGGAATTTTTGCACCCTTGGGGCCAGACGGCCCGGAAGTATTGTTTTAGTTGTATGTGGAGTCCTGCCACTCACAAGCCAAAATTTCTTGTGACTCTGGGACTAATGGAATACAAAAGAAGGCATCATTGAAGACTAATACAGAATACCATGTCCTGGTGGTTGGTAGAATGACCAGCAGGGTGTAGGAATTAGGAGCAACTGGAGGTATATCCTCGGTGGCTTCACTGACTGTCCTGACATCCTTTACCAGGTCCCCAGCGGCCCATGGGGCTCTCGTGGTCAGACCAATCCCAGAATATGGAGCTCACCTGGGCAGGTACCCCACCCCCACCCCAGCCCACGGGGCTCTCGTGGTCAGGCCCCTCCCAGGATACAGAGCTACCCTTGCAGGTACCGTGGCAGGGCTGGGCACACAGGAACCGTGCACATAGCCCTCATTGCAGAGCACCCCCAGCTCACCTGTCGCTCAGAGCTGACACAGAGCACCTCAGAGCAGGACTTGAACTAACAAACAGCAGCTGCGACAGGTCTGTGACCCTGGGCATCACTCCGTGAGGCCTCCCTCCACCTGGTCTTCCAGAGACTTCCACTGCACCCGGGGCACCAGGCCTCTGTCTCCAACCACCACCCACCCCTCCTCTGCCTGACTCCTGGGTTCCTCTCATTAGGAGAGGGTTTTCTTGAAGTTGTCTCCCACTCATGGGCCAGATAAAATGATTAGAAAACAAGCCAAAGCTGCAGCCCCTTGTCTATCCTGACTCTCAGGAGCCCACACCTGTTCCTTGGACCTGGCCGGTTCAGCAAGTTCCATTTTCTGCAACTGTGAGCCCCTGAGGGGTGATGATTGGCTGACCTGGGCAGCCTTACCGTGCCGGCCAGCCCTCCCCAGGTGTGCCTGGGTTGAGATCAATATAAATACCACTCCAGGCAGCAAGAGCCCCTGCAGCCGTGCCTGACGCCATTTTCTCTGCCCTGTCAGCAGTCTCGGGGCTGGGCTGGTGGGAGGGAGTGAGAGGCCACGGCTTTGTGGGTGGCCCAGTGTGAGTGGGGCTCTGCTGGACTTTCTGCAGCAGTTGCCAGGCTGCCACCTGCTAAAGAAGAGGATGTGTCACCCATACCTGCTGCTGGAATTTCTCCCTGGGCAGAGGTGAGGAAGGAAAAAAGCAGTGGGGGCAGGGACAGGACGGGTATCTCAGGCAGGGAAATGGAAATCTTCCAGAAGAGCACCCAGGGCCAGGACCATCCTGGCTGGCCTGCAGGCACCAAGTCGGCCGGCATGCTGTCACTCGTGTGGCTCTATGGCCCTTCCTCTAGGCTTTCAAGTCCTTGTATATATTCAGGTGTTTTACCTGGGACGGGTGGGAATAGTTCAGCAGCAACTGGCCTGGGGCTCAGCTCACGTTTACTCACAGATGCCTCGGCACGGTGCCCCAGCTTTGCAATGAGGACGCTTGTTGCGTGGGGGCTGCTGGCTGAATGGGAGACGATTCCCCACCACTGACCAACTTCAGAATTGTTTACAACTGGAGCAAGTGCCCTGATACGGTTTTCCTCTGTGTAACTGGTGGGTTCTGTGTTTTTTTTCTCTTTTTCGTTTTTGGTTCAAGGTAGATTTTATTCCTCTTTTTTGTATTTACAGATATAAGCATGGAAATAATTTATTCATATAAATACATGTATGTGCAGGGAATAATTGTTTTTTCTGTTTTATTTTTTAAATTTTATTTCTTTTTAATTTTGAATTTTATTTTATATTTTTATACAGCAGGTTCTTATTGGTTATCTATTTTATACATATAAATGTATACATGCCAATCCCAGTCTCTCAACTCCTCCCACCACCACCCCCCCAACAGCTTTCCCCCCTTGTTGTCCATACGTTTGTTGTCTACATCTGTTGCTCTGTTTATGCCTTGCAAAATGGTTAATCTGTACAGTTTTTCTAGGTTCCACATATATGCATGAATATACAAGATTTGTTTTTCTCTTTCTGACTTACTTCACTCTGTATGACAGTCTCTAGATCCATCGACGTCTCTACAAATGACCCAATTTCATTCCTTTTCATGGCTTAGTAATATTCCATTTTATATATGTACCACAGCTTTATGCATTCGTCTGTCTGTGGGCATTTAGGTTGCTTCCATTACCTCGATATTGTAAATAGTGATGCAATGAACATTGCGGTGAATGACTCTTTTTGATTTATGGTTTTGTCTGGGTATATGTCCAGTACTGGGATTGCTGTATCCTATGGTAATTCTATTGTTAGTTTCTTAAGAAATTCCATATTGTTCTCCATAATGACTGTATCAATTTATATTCCCAACAATAGTGGAAGAGGGTTCCTTTTCTCCACACCCTTTCCAGCATTTTTTGTTTGTAGATTTTCAATGATGCCTATTCTACCAGGTGTGAGGTGATACCTCATTGTTGAATCCATTTCGTTGAGCAAGGGGTAGCTCTTGTCTATTACATATTTGGCTTATGGAACGGTATCTGTGCTAATTTCAAACTCTGCTTTTATGCAGCACCCCAACTCACCTTCCCCCTTAAGCAGGCATAAGTTGGTTTTCTAAACTTGAGACCCTGTTCTGTTTTGTAATTCAGTTCATGTGTAGCCAAGTTCACATTCCGTGTATTAGTGATACCTTATGATGTTTCTTTTTCTGTGTGACTTATTTCACTTAGAATCATCGTGCCTCAATCCACTCATTATGCTGGTACGGGCCTGGTGACATAGATTTCATTGCTGAGTGGTATTCTGTTGTACAGAAGTACCGCAACTTCTTTATCCATTATTTGCTCTCTGGGATATTTAACTTGTGCCGTAGAAGAGATTCCTGTAAAAAGAGCCGTCCCAAATTTTGGGGTTGCTGTGTCTTTTTGATATTAATTTCCCTAAGCTATAGGACCATAAGTGGAAGTGCCCTAGGCTCTGTTGCTTTGTTTTTTAGATGTTTCAGGAAACACCATACACTTCTCCCGAGTGTCTGTTGGCAATTTACATCCCGCCCATCAGCATAACAAGGCTCCCAGTTCTCCATGGCCTGTCCTGCCTTTCTGGATTTTACACTTTTTTCAGATGGCCCTTTTGACCGGGGGGCAGTGAGACTTCATTGTAGTGCAGATTTCCTTTTCAAGCTTGCTTGGTTGGCCAAAACGGGCTTATGCGTTTTTTCCTGAATATATTCAGGAAAAAACGCATATGCCCTTTTGGCAAAGTGCATCATTGTGGACGTTCTGCCTCTTTTCCTACGCTTTCAATGCAATTCCAGTCTACCTCCTGAAATCGGTATCCTGCAATTCTGCCCCGCTTTCAAGTCCTCTTGGCAGCCTTACTTCAGTCTATTTTTGGACGATAGCTGTCATTTATAACTCTGCAGGTTTGTGAATTACAGAGCCCCTGAGCTCCTTTCTTCAACTCGCTTTCTTGTGAGCTGGCCGCAACACCGCAGGATGGCTTCAGGCCCTAATCTGTTTCCGCCACGGCACGTTGAGCCTTTGGTTAATTCCTCTTCCTAGTGGGAAATGAGAGTTAAATTTGCCCGTCCAGACACCTCCACCTAGTCTCTCATTGGTTCTCCCTATTCCTGTTCATCTTCCGCAGAAATTGCAAACTGGGCCAAACAGGAGGTTAAAGGCACTGACTCTCCAAGTCGGGAGAGTGTTAGTAAAGCGTCTGGAATGTTGCACCCGAGTACCAGGGTATGAAAACTGAGACATATTTGAACACGTCTCCCGATCACATGGTTGATCATACTCTAGGTTCCACATGCATGTTTTAGCTGAAGGAAGAATACCTTAAACCTGGGTAGTTGAAACCCGTGGAATGGGTACCATGCAATATGACTTCAAAGGGTCTTCATTAGCTCACCGAACCTCTCCAATCCTATCACTGCTGCGTTTATGCCCCTGTACACATGCTTGATTCTCTTTCGGAGACATAGCAATCCATAGGTTTTAAGATACTTACTAGTCAGGTACATTCTTAGGCGTTTAATATGCGGTGTTGAGTCCATTTCGTTGAGCAAGGAGTAGCTCTTGTCTATTCCATATTTGGCTTAAGGAAATTTATCTGTGCTCATTTCAATCTCTGGTTTTATGCAGCACCCCAACTCACCTTTCCCCTTAAGCAAGCATAAGTTGGTTTTCTAAATTTGAGACCCTGTTCTGTTCTGTAATTCAGTTCCTGTGTAGCCAAGTTTACATTCCGTGTATTAGTGATATCTTTTGATGTTTCTTTTTCTGTGTGACTTATTTCAGTTAGAATCATCGTACCTGAATCCACTCATTATGCTGCTACGGGCCTGATGACATAGATTTTTTTGCTGAGTGATATTGCATTGTACGTAAGTACCACAAGTTCTTTATCCATTTTTCACTTTCTTTGATATTGAACTTGTACGGTAAACGAGGTTCTTGTAAACAGAGGCGTCCCAAACTTTGGGGTGGCTGTGTCTTTTTGATTTTAATTTCCCTAAGCTATAGGACCATAAGTGGAAGTGCACTAGGCTCTGTTGCTTTGTTTTTTAGATGTTTCAGGAAACACCATACACTTCTCCGGAGTGGCTGTTGGCAATTTACATCCCGCCCATCAGCATAACAAGGCTCCCAGTTCTCCATGGCCTGTCCTGCCTTTCTGGATTTTACACTTTTTTCAGATGGCCCTTTTGACCGGGGGGAAGTGAGACTTCATTGTAGTGCAGATTTCCTTTGCAAGCTTGCTTGGTTGGCCAAAAAGGGCGTATGCGTTTTTTCCTGCATATATTCAGGAAAAAACGCATATGCCCTTTTTGGCCAAGTGCATCACTGTGGACGTGCTGCCTCTTTTCCTATGCTTGAAATGCAATTCCTGTCTACCTCCTGAAATCGGTTTCCTGCAATTCTGCCCCGCTTTCAAGTCCTCTTGGCAGCCTTACTTCAGTCTATTTTTGGACGATAGCTGTCATTTATAACTCTGCAGGTTTGTGAATTACAGTGCCCCTGAGCTCCTTTCTTCAACTCGCTTTCTTTTGAGCTGGCCGCAACACCGCAGGATGGCTTCAGGCCCTAATCTGGTTCCGGTACGGCACGCTGAGCCTTTGGTTATTTCCTCTTCCTGGTGGGAAATGAGAGTTAAATTTGCCCATCCAGACACCTCCAGCTAGCCTCTCATTGGTTCTCGCTATTCCTGTTCATCTTCCGCAGAAATTGCAAACTGTGCCAAAAAGGAGGTTTAAGGCGCTGACTCTCCAAGTGGGGAGAGTGTTAGTAAAGCGTCTGGAATGTTGCACCCAAGTACCAGGGTACGAAAACTGAGACATATTTGAACACGTCTCCCGATCACATGGTTGGTCATACTCTAGGTTCCACATGCATGTTTTAGCTGAAGGAAGAATACCTAAAACCTGGGTAGTTGAAACCCGTGTAATGGGTACCATGCAATATGACTTCAAAGGGTCTTCATATGCTCACCGAACCTCTCCAATCCTATCACTGCTGCGTTTATGCCCCTGTACACATGCTTGATTCTCTTTCGGAGACATAGCAATCCATAGGTTTTAAGATACTTACTAGTCAGGTACATTCTTAGGCGTTTAATATGGGGTGTTGAGTCCATTTCGTTGAGCAAGGAGTAGCTCTTGTCTATTCCATATTTGGCTTAAGGAACTTTATCTGTGCTCATTTCAATCTCTGGTTTTATGCAGCAACCCAACTCACCTTTACCCTTAAGCGAGCATAAGTTGATTTTCTAAATTTGAGACCCTGTTCTGTTCTGTAATTCAGTTCCTGTGTAGCCAAGTTTACATTCCGTGTATTACTGATATCTTATGATGTTTCTTTTTCTGTGTGACTTATTTCAGTTAGAATCATCATACCTGAATCCACTCATTGTGCTGCTAAGGGCCTGATGACATAGATTTCATTGCTGAGTGATATTGCTTTGTAAGTGAATACCACAAGTTCTTTATCCATTTTTCACTTTCTGCGATGTTGAACTTGTACTGTAAATGAGGTTCTTGTAAACAGAGGCGTCCCAAACTTTGGGGTGGCTGTGTATTTTTGATTTTAATTTCCCTAAGCTATAGGACCATAAGTGGAAGTGCACTAGGTTCTGTTGCTTTGCTTTTTAGATGTTTCAGGAAACACCATACACTTCTCCCGAGTGGTTGTTGGCAATTTACATCCCGCCCATCAGCATAACAAGGCTCCCAGTTCTCCATGGCCTGTCCTGCCTTTCTGGATTTTACACTTTTTTCAGATGGCCCTTTTGACTGGGGGGAAGTGAGACTTCATTGTAGTGCAGATTTCCTTTGCAAGCTTGCTTGGTTGGCCAAAAAGGGCGTATGCGTTTTTTCCTGAATATATTCAGGAAAAAACGCATACGCCCTTTTTGGCCAAGTGCATCATTGTGGACGTTCTGCCTCTTTTCCTATGCTTTCAATGCAAATCCAGTCTACCTCCTGAAATCGGTTTCCTGCAATTCTGCCCCGCTTTCAAGTCCTCTTGGCAGCCTTACTTCAGTCTATTTTTGGACGATAGCTGTCATTTATAACTCTGCATGTTTGTGAATTACAGTGCCCCTGAGCTCCTTTCTTCAACTCGCTTTCTTGTGACCTGGCCGCAACACCGCAGGATGGCTTCAGGCCCTAATCTGGTTCCGGCACGGCACGCTGAGCCTTTGGTTATTTCCTCTTCCTGGTGGGAAATGAGAGTTAAATTTGCCCGTCCAGACACCTCCAGCTAGTCTATCATTGGTTCTCGCTATTCCTGTTCATCTTCCGCAGAAATTGCAAACTGGGCCAAACAGGAGGTTAAAGGGACTGACTCTCCAAGTGGGGAGAGTGTTAGTAAAGTGTCTGGAATGTTGCACCCGAGTACCAGGGGAGGAAAACTGAGACATATTTGAACACGTCTCCCGATCACATGGTTGATCATACTCTAGGTTCCACATGCATGTTTTAGCTGAAGGAAGAATACCTTAAACCTGGGTAGGTGAAACCCGTGGAATGGGTACCATGCAATATGACTTCAAAGGGTCTTCATTTGCTCACAGAACCTCTCCAATCCTATCACTGCTGCGTTTATGCCCCTGTACACATGCTTGATTCTCTTTCGGAGACATAGCAATCCATAGGTTTTAAGATAGTTACTAGTCAGGTACATTCTTAGGCGTTTAATATGCGGTGTTGAGTCCATTTCGTTGAGCAAGGAGTAGCTCTTGTCTATTCCATATTTGGCTTAAGGAACTTTATCTGTGCTCATTTCAATCTCTGGTTTTATGCAGCACCCCAACTCACCTTTACCCTTAAGCAAGCATAAGTTGGTTTTGTAAATTTGAGACCCTGTTCTGTTCTGTAATTCAGTTCCTGTGTAGCCAAGTTTACATTCCGTGTATTACTGATATCTTATGATGTTTCTTTTTCTGTGTGACTTATTTCAGTTAGAATCATCATACCTGAATCCACTCATTGTGCTGCTTAGGGCCTGATGACACAGATTTCATTGCTGAGTGATATTGCTTTGTAAGTAAATACCACAACTTCTTTATCCATTTTTCACTTTCTGCGATGTTGAACTTGTACTGTAAACGAGGTTCTTGTAAACAGAGCCGTTCCAAACTTTGGGGTGGCTGTGTCTTTTTGATTTTAATTTCCCTAAGCTATAGGACCATAAGTGGAAGTGCCCTAGGTTCTGTTGCTTTGTTTTTTAGATGTTTCAGGAAACACCATACACTTCTCCCGAGTGGTTGTTGGCAATTTACATCCCGCCCATCAGCATAACAAGGCTCCCAGTTCTCCATGGCCTGTCCTGCCTTTCTGGATTTTACACTTTTTTCAGATGGCCCTTTTGACCGGGGGGAAGTGAGACTTCATTGTAGTGCAGATTTCCTTTGCAAGCTTGCTTGGTTGGCCAAAAAGGGCGTATGCGTTTTTTCCTGAATATATTCAGGAAAAAACGCATACGCCCTTTTTGGCCAAGTGCATCATTGTGGACGTTCTGCCTCTTTTCCTATGCTTTCAATGCAATTCCAGTCTACCTCCTGAAATCGGTTTCCTGCAATTCTGCCCCGCTTTCAAGTCCTCTTGGCAGCCTTACTTCAGTCTATTTTTGGACGATAGCTGTCATTTATAACTCTGCAGGTTTGTGAATTACAGTGCCCCTGAGCTCCTTTCTTCAACTCGCTTTCTTGTGACCTGGCCACAACACCGCAGGATGGCTTCAGGCCCTAATCTGGTTCCGGCACGGCACGCTGAGCCTTTGGTTAATTCCTCTTCCTGGTGGGAAATGAGAGTTAAATTTGCCTGTCCAGACACCTCCAGCTAGCCTCTCATTGGTTCTCGCTATTCCTGTTCATCTTCCAAGAAATTGCAAACTGGGCCAAACAGGAGGTTAAAGGGACTGACTCTCCAAGTGGGGAGAGTGTTAGTAAAGAGTCTGGAATGTTGCACCCGAGTACCAGGGGAGGAAAACTGAGACATATTTGAACACGTCTCCCGTTCACATGGTTGATCATACTTGGGTTCCACATGCATGTTTTAGCTGAAGGAAGAATACCTTAAACCTGGGTATTTGAAACCCGTGGAATGGGTACCATGCAATATGACTTCAAAGGGTCTTCATTTGCTCACCGAACCTCTCCAATCCTATCACTGCTGCGTTTATGCCCCTGTACACATGCTTGATTCTCTTTCGGAGACATAGCAATCCATAGGTTTTAAGATACTTACTAGTCAGGTACATTCTTAGGCGTTTAATATGGGGTGTTGAGTCCATTTCGTTGAGCAAGGAGTAGCTCTAGTCTATTCCATATTTGGCTTAAGGAACTTTATCTGTGCTCATTTCAATCTCTGGTTTTATGCAGCACCCCAACTCACCTTTACCCTTAAGCAAGCATAAGTTGGTTTTCTAAATTTGAGACCCTGTTCTGTTCTGTAATTCAGTTCCTGTGTAGCCAAGTTTCCATTCCGTGTATTACTGATATCTTATGATGTTTCTTTTTCTGTGTGACTTATTTCAGTTAGAATCATCGTACCTGAATCCTCTCATTATGCTGCTACGGGCCTGATGACATAGATTTCATTGCTGAGTGATACTGCATTGTACGTAAGTACCACAAGTTCTTTATCCATTTTTCACTTTCTGCGATGTTGAACTTGTACTGTAAACGAGGTTCATGTAAACAGAGCCGTTCCAAACTTTGGGGTGGCTGTGTCTTTTTGATTTTAATTTCCCTAAGCTATAGGACCATAAGTGGAAGTGCACTAGGTTCTGTTGCTTTGCTTTTTAGATGTTTCAGGAAACACCATACACTTCTCCCGAGTGGTTGTTGGCAATTTACATCCCGCCCATCAGCATAACAAGGCTCCCAGTTCTCCATGGCCTGTCCTGCCTTTCTGGATTTTACACTTTTTTCAGATGGCCCTTTTGACTGGGGGGAAGTGAGACTTCATTGTAGTGCAGATTTCCTTTGCAAGCTTGCTTGGTTGGCCAAAAAGGGCGTATGCGTTTTTTCCTGAATATATTCAGGAAAAAACGCATACGCCCTTTTTGGCCAAGTGCATCATTGTGGACGTTCTGCCTCTTTTCCTATGCTTTCAATGCAATTCCAGTCTACCTCCTGAAATCGGTTTCCTGCAATTCTGCCCCACTTTCAAGTCCTCTTGGCAGCCTTACTTCAGTCTATTTTTGGACGATAGCTGTCATTTATAACTCTGCAGGTTTGTGAATTACAGTGCCCCTGAGCTCCTTTCTTCAACTCGCTTTCTTGTGACCTGGCCGCAACACCGCAGGATGGCTTCAGACCCTAATCTGGTTCCAGCACGGCATGCTGAGCCTTTGGTTATTTCCTCTTCCTGGTGGGAAATGAGAGTTAAATTTGCCCATCCAGACACCTCCAGCTAGTCTCTCATTGGTTCTCGCTATTCCTGTTCATCTTCCACAGAAATTGCAAACTGGGCCAAACAGGAGGTTAAAGGGTCTGACACTCCAAGTGGGGAGAGTGTTAGTAAAGTGTCTGGAATGTTGCACCCGAGTACCAGGGTATGAAAACTGAGACATATTTGAACACGTCTCCGGTTCACATGGTTGATCATACTCTGGGTTCCACATGCATGTTTTAGCTGAAGGAAGAATACCTTAAACCTGGAGAGTTGAGACCCGTGTAATGGGTACCATGCAATATGTCTTCAAAGGGTCTTCATTTGCTCACCGAACCTCTCCAATCCTATCACTGCTGCGTTTATGCCCCTGTACACATGCTTTATTCTCTTTTGGAGGCATAGCAATCCATAGGTTTTAAGATACTTACTAGTCAGGTACATTCTTAGGCATTTAATATGGGGTGTTGAGTCCATTTCGTTGAGCAAGGAGTAGCTCTTGTCTATTCCATATTTGGCTTAAGGAACTTTATCTGTGCTCATTTCAATCTCTGGTTTTATGCAGCACCCCAACTCACCTTTCCCCTTAAGCAAGCATAAGTTGGTTTTCTAAATTTGAGACCCTGTTCTGTTCTGTAATTCAGTTCCTGTGTAGCCAAGTTTCCATTCCGTGTATTACTGATATCTTATGATGTTTCTTTTTCTGTGTGACTTATTTCAGTTAGAATCATCGTACCTGAATCCACTCATTATGCTGCTACGGGCCTGATGACATAGATTTCATTGCTGAGTGATACTGCATTGTACGTAAGTACCACAAGTTCTTTATCCATTTTTCACTTTCTGCGATGTTGAACTTGTACTGTAAACGAGGTTCTTGTAAACAGAGCCGTTCCAAACTTTGGGGTGGCTGTGTCTTTTTGATTTTAATTTCCCTAAGCTATAGGACCATAAGTGGAAGTGCACTAGGTTCTGTTGCTTTGCTTTTTAGATGTTTCAGGAAACACCATACACTTCTCCCGAGTGGTTGTTGGCAATTTACATGCCGCCCATCAGCATAACAAGGCTCCCAGTTCTCCATGGCCTGTCCTGCCTTTCTGGATTTTACACTTTTTTCAGATGGCCCTTTTGACTGGGGGGAAGTGAGACTTCATTGTAGTGCAGATTTCCTTTGCAAGCTTGCTTGGTTGGCCAAAAAGGGCGTATGCGTTTTTTCCTGAATATATTTAGGAAAAAACGCATACGCCCTTTTTGGCCAAGTGCATCATTGTGGACGTTCTGCCTCTTTTCCTATGCTTTCAATGCAATTCCAGTCTACCTCCTGAAATCGGTTTCCTGCAATTCTGCCCCGCTTTCAAGTCCTCTTGGCAGCCTTACTTCAGTCTATTTTTGGACGATAGCTGTCATTTATAACTCTGCAGGTTTTTGAATTACAGTGCCCCTGAGCTCCTTTCTTCAACTCGCTTTATTGTGACCTGGCCGCAACACCGCAGGATGGCTTCAGGCACTAATCTGGTTCTGGTACGGCACGCTGAGCCTTTGGTTATTTCCTCTTCCTGGTGGGAAATGAGAGTTAAATTTGCCCGTCCAGACACCTCCAGCTAGTCTCTCATTGGTTCTCGCTCTTCCTGTTCATCTTCCGCAGAAATTGCAAACTGGGCCAAACAGGAGGTTAAAGGCGGTGACTTTCCAAGTGGGGAGAGTGTTAGTAAAGCGTCTGGAATGTTGCACCCGAGTACCAGGGGAGGAAAACTGAGACATATTTGAACACGTCTCCCATTCACATGGTTGATCATACTTGGGTTCCACATGCATGTTTTAGCTGAAGGAAGAATACCTAAAACCTGGGTATTTGAAACCCGTGGAATGGGTACCATGCAATATGACTTCAAAGGGTCTTCATTTGCTCACCGAACCTCTCCAATCCTATCACTGCTGCGTTTATGCCCCTGTACACATGCTTTATTCTCTTTCGGAGACATAGCAATCCATAGGTTTTAAGATACTTACTAGTCAGGTACATTCTTAGGCGTTTAATATGCGGTGTTGAGTCCATTTCGTTGAGCAAGGAGTAGCTCTTGTCTATTCCATATTTGGCTTAAGGAACTTTATCTGTGCTCATTTCAATCTCTGGTTTTATGCAGCACCCCAACTCACCTTTCCCCTTAAGCAAGCATAAGTTGGTTTTCTAAATTTGAGACCCTGTTCTGTTCTGTAATTCAGTTCCTGTGTAGCCAAGTTTACATTCCGTGTATTACTGATATCTTATGATGCTTCTTTTTCTGTGTGACTTATTTCAGTTAGAATCATCATACCTGAATCCACTCATTGTGCTGCTAAGGGCCTGATGACACAGATTTCATTGCTGAGTGATATTGCTTTGTAAGTAAATACCACAAGTTCTTTATCCATTTTTCACTTTCTGCGATGTTGAACTTGTACTGGAAACGAGGTTCTTGTAAACAGAGGCGTCCCAAACTTTGGGGTGGCTGTGTCTTTTTGATTTTAATTTCCCTAAGCTATAGGACCATAAGTGGCAGTGCCCTAGGCTCTGTTGCTTTGTTTTTTAGATGTTTCAGGAAACACCATACACTTCTCCTGAGTGTCTGTTGGTAATTTACATCCCGCCCATCAGCATAACAAGGCTCCCAGTTCTCCATGGCCTGTCCTGCCTTTCTGGATTTTACACTTTTTTCAGATGGCCCTTTTGACCGGGGGGAAGTGAGACTTCATTGTAGTGCAGATTTCCTTTGCAAGCTTGCTTGGTTGGCCAAAAAGGGCGTATGCGTTTTTTCCTGAACATATTCAGGAAAAATCGCATACGCCCTTTTTGGCCAAGTGCATCATTGTGGACGTTCTGCCTCTTTTCCTATGCTTTCAATGCAATTCCAGTCTACCTCCTGAAATCGGTTTCCTGCAATTCTGCCCCACTTTCAAGTCCTCTTGGCAGCCTTACTTCAGTCTATTTTCGGACAATAGCTGTCATTTATAACTCTGCAGGTTTGTGAATTACAGTGCCCCTGAGCTCCTTTCTTCAACTCGCTTTCTTGTGAGCTGGCCGCAACACCGCAGGATGTCTTCAGGCCCTAATGTGGTTCCGGCATGGCATGCTGAGCCTTTGGTTAATTCTTCTTCCTGGTGGGAAATGAGAGTTAAATTTGCCCATCCAGACACCTCCAGCTAGTCTTTCATTGGTTCTCGCTATTCCTGTTCATCTTCCACAGAAATTGCAAACTGGTCCAAACAGGTGGTTAAAGGGACTGACTCTCCAAGTGGGGAGAGTGTTAGTAAAGCGTCTGGAATGTTGCACCCGAGTACCAGGGGAGGAAAACTGAGATATATTTGAACACGTCTCCCGTTCACATGGTTGATCATACTCTGGGTTCCACATGCATGTTTTAGCTGAAGGAAGAATACCTTAAACCTGGAGAGTTGAGACCCGTGTAATGGGTACCATGCAATATGTCTTCAAAGGGTCTTCATTTGCTCACAGAACCTCTCCAATCCTATCACTGCTGCGTTTATGCCCCTGTACACATGCTTTATTCTCTTTTGGAGACATAGCAATCCATAGGTTTTAAGATACTTACTAGTCAGGTACATTCTTAGGCATTTAATATGGGGTGTTGAGTCCATTTCGTTGAGCAAGGAGTAGCTCTTGTCTATTCCATATTTGGCTTAAGGAACTTTATCTGTGCTCATTTCAATCTCTGGTTTTATGCAGCACCCCAACTCACCTTTACCCTTAAGCAAGCATAAGTTGGTTTTCTAAATTTGAGACCCTGTTCTGTTCTGTAATTCAGTTCCTGTGTAGCCAAGTTTACATTCCGTGTATTACTGATATCTTATGATGTTTCTTTTTCTGTGTGACTTATTTCAGTTAGAATCATCGTACCTGAATCCACTCATTATGCTGCTACGGGCCTGATGACATAGATTTCATTGCTGAGTGATACTGCATTGTACGTAAGTACCACAAGTTCTTTATCCATTTTTCACTTTCTCCGATGTTGAACTTGTACTGTAAACGAGGTTCTTGTAAACAGAGCCGTTCCAAACTTTGGGGTGGCTGTGTCTTTTTGATTTTAATTTCCCTAAGCTATAGGACCATAAGTGGAAGTGCCCTAGGTTCTGTTGCTTTGTTCTTTAGATGTTTCAGGAAACACCATACACTTCTCCCGAGTGGTTGTTGGCAATTTACATCCCGCCCATCAGCATAACAAGGCTCCCAGTTCTCCATGGCCTGTCCTGCCTTTCTGGATTTTACACTTTTTTCAGATGGCCCTTTTGACTGGGGGGGAGTGAGACTTCATTGTAGTGCAGATTTCCTTTGCAAGCTTGCTTGGTTGGCCAAAAAGGGCGTATGCGTTTTTTCCTGAATATATTCAGGAAAAAACGCATACGCCCTTTTTGGCCAAGTGCATCATTTTGGACGTTCTGCCTCTTTTCCTATGCTTTCAATGCAATTCCAGTCTACCTCCTGAAATCGGTTTCCTGCAATTCTGCCCCGCTTTCAAGTCTTCTTGGCAGCCTTACTTCAGTCTATTTTTGGACGATAGCTGTCATTTATAACTCTGCAGGTTTTTGAATTACAGTGCCCCTGAGCTCCTTTCTTCAACTCGCTTTCTTGTGAGCTGGCCGCAACACTGCTGGATGGCTTCAGGCCCTAATCTGGTTCTGGTACGGCACGCTGAGCCTTTGGTTATTTCCTCTTCCTGGTGGGAAATGAGAGTTAAATTTGCCCGTCCAGACACCTCCAGCTAGTCTCTCATTGGTTCTCGCTATTCCTGTTCATCTTCCGCAGAAATTGCAAACTGGGCCAAACAGGAGGTTAAAGGCGCTGACTCTCCAAGTGGGGAGAGTGTTAGTAAAGCGTCTGGAATGTTGCACCCGAGTACCAGGGTAGGAAAACTGAGATATATTTGAACACGTCTCCCGTTCACATAGTTGATCATACTTGGGTTCCACATGCATCTTTTAGCTGAAGGAAGAATTCCTTAAACCTGTGTATTTGAAACCCGTGGAATGGGTACCATGCAATATGACTTCAAAGGGTCTTCATTTGCTCACCGAACCTCTCCAATCCTATCACTGCTGCGTTTATGCCCCTGTACACATGCTTTATTCTCTTTCGGAGACATAGCAATCCATAGGTTTTAAGATACTTACTAGTCAGGTACATTCTTAGGCGTTTAATATGCGGTGTTGAGTCCATTTCGTTGAGCAAGGAGTAGCTCTTGTCTATTCCATATTTGGCTTAAGGAACTTTATCTGTGCTCATTTCAATCTCTGGTTTTATGCAGCACCCCAACTCACCTTTCCCCTTAAGCAAGCATAAGTTGGTTTTCTAAATTTGAGACCCTGTTCTGTTCTGTAATTCAGTTCCTGTCTAGCCAGGTTTACATTCCCTGTATTACTGATATCTTATGATGTTTCTTTTTCTGTGTGACTTATTTCAGTTAGAATCATCATACCTGAATCCACTCATTGTGCTGCTAAGGGCCTGATGACACAGATTTCATTGCTGAGTGATATTGCTTTGTAAGTAAATACCACAACTTTTTTATCCATTTTTCACTTTCTGCGATGTTGAACTTGTACTGTAAACGAGGTTCTTGTAAACAGAGCCGTTCGAAACTTTGGGGTGGCTGTGTCTTTTTGATTTTAAATTCCCTAAGCTATAGGACCATAAGTGGAAGTGCCCTAGGCTCTGTTGCTTTGTTTTTTAGATGTTTCAGGAAACACCATACACTTCTCCAGAGTGGTTGTTGGCAATTTACATCCCGCCCTTCAGCATAACAAGGCTCCCAGTTCTCCATGGCCTGTCCTGCCTTTCTGGATTTTACACTTTTTTCAGATGGCCCTTTTGACCGGGGGGAAGTGAGACTTCATTGTAGTGCAGATTTCCTTTGCAAGCTTGCTTGGTTGGCCAAAAAGGGCGTATGCGTTTTTTCCTGAATATATTCAGGAAAAAACGCATACGCCCTTTTTGGCCAAGTGCATCATTGTGGACGTTCTGCCTCTTTTCCTATGCTTTCAATGCAATTCCAGTGTACCTCCTGAAATCGGTTTCCTGCAATTCTGCCCCGCTTTCAAGTCCTCTTGGCAGCCTTACTTCAGTCTATTTTTGGACGATAGCTGTCATTTATAACTCTGCAGGTTTGTGAATTACAGTGCCCCTGAGCTCCTTTCTTCAACTCGCTTTCTTTTGAGCTGGCCGCAACACTGCAGGATGGCTTCAGGCCCTAATCTGGTCCGGCACGGCACACTGAGCCTTTGGTTATTTCCTCTTCCTGGTGGGAAATGAGAGTTAAATTTGCCGGTCCAGACACCTCCAGCTAGCCTCTCATTGGTTCTCGCTATTCCTGTTCATCTTCCGCAGAAATTGCAAACTGGGACAAACAGGAGGTTAAAGGCGCTGACTTTCCAAGTGGGGAGAGTGTTAGTAAAGCGTCTGGAATGTTGCACCCGAGTACCAGGGGAGGAAAACTGAGACATATTTGAACACGTCTCCCATTCACATGGTTGATCATACTTGGGTTCCACATGCATGTTTTAGCTGAAGGAAGAATACCTAAAACCTGGGTATTTGAAACCCGTGGAATGGGTACCATGCAATATGACTTCAAAGGGTCTTCATTTGCTCACCGAACCTCTCCAATCCTATCACTGCTGCGTTTATGCCCCTGTACACATGCTTGATTCTCTTTCGGAGACATAGCAATCCATAGGTTTTAAGATACTTACTAGTCAGGTACATTCTTAGGCGTTTAATATGGGGTGTTGAGTCCATTTCGTTGAGCAAGGAGTAGCTCTTGTCTATTCCATATTTGGCTTAAGGAACTTTATCTGTGCTCATTTCAATCTCTGGTTTTATGCAGCACCCCAACTCACCTTTCCCCTTAAGCAAGCATAAGTTGGTTTTCTAAATTTGAGACCCTGTTCTGTTCTGTAATTCAGTTCCTGTGTAGCCAAGTTTACATTCCGTGTATTACTGATATCTTATGATGTTTCTTTTTCTGTGTGACTTATTTCAGTTAGAATCATCATACCTGAATCCACTCATTGTGCTGCTAAGGGCCTGATGACACAGATTTCATTGCTGAGTGATATTGCTTTGTAAGTAAATACCACAACTTCTTTATCCATTTTTCAATTTCTGCGATGTTGAACTTGTACTGTAAACGAGGTTCTTGTAAACAGAAGCGTCCCAAACTTTGGGGTGGCTGTGTCTTTTTGATTTTAATTTCCCTAAGCTATAGGACCATAAGTGGCAATGCCCTAGGCTCTGTTGCTTTGTGTTTTAGATGTTTCAGGAAACACCATACACTTCTCCTGAGTGTCTGTTGGTAATTTACATCCCGCCCATCAGCATAACAAGGCTCCCAGTTCTCCATGGCCTGTCCTGCCTTTCTGGATTTTACACTTTTTTCAGATGGCCCTTTTGACCGGGGGGAAGTGAGACTTCATTGTAGTGCAGATTTCCTTTGCAAGCTTGCTTGGTTGGCCAAAAAGGGCGTATGCGTTTTTTCCTGAATATATTCAGGAAAAAACGCATACGCCCTTTTTGGCCAAGTGCATCATTGTGGACGTTCTGCCTCTTTTCCTATGCTTTCAATGCAATTCCAGTCTACCTCCTGAAATCGGTTTCCTGCAATTCTGCCCCGCTTTCAAGTCCTCTTGGCAGCCTTACTTCAGTGTATTTTTGGACGATAGCTGTCATTTATAACTCTGCAGGTTTGTGAATTACAGTGCTCCTGAGCTCCTTTCTTTAACTCGCTTTCTTGTGACCTGGCCGCAACACCGCAGGATGTCTTCAGGCCCTAATCTGGTTCCGGCACGGCACACTGAGCCTTTGGTTATTTCCTCTTCCTGGTGGGAAATGAGAGTTAAATTTGCCCATCCAGACACCTCCAGCTAGTCTCTCATTGGTTCTCGCTATTCCTGTTCATCTTCCACAGAAATTGCAAACTGGGTCAAACAGGAGGTTAAAGGGACTGACTCTCCAAGTGGGGAGAGTGTTAGTAAAGCATCTGGAATGTTGCACCCGAGTACCAGGGTACGAAAACTGAGACATATTTGAACACGTCTCCCGATCACATGGTTGATCATACTCTAGGTTCCACATGCATGTTTTAGCTGAAGGAAGAATACCTTAAACCTGGGTATTTGAAACCCGTGGAATGGGTACCATGCAATATGACTTCAAAGGGTCTTCATTTGCTCACCGAACCTCTCCAATCCTATCACTGCTGCGTTTATGCCCCTGTACACATGCTTGATTCTCTTTCGGAGACATAGCAATCCATAGGTTTTAAGATACTTCCTAGTCAGGTACATTCTTAGGCGTTTAATATGCGGTGTTGAGTCCATTTCGTTGAGCAAGGAGTAGCTCTTGTCTATTCCATATTTGGCTTAAGGAACTTTATCTGTGCTCATTTCAATCTCTGGTTTTATGCAGCACCCCAACTCACCTTTCCCCTTAAGCTAGCATAAGTTGGTTTTCTAAATTTGAGACCCTGTTCTGTTCTGTAATTCAGTTCCTGTGTAGCCAAGTTTCCATTCCGTGTATTACTGATATCTTATGATGTTTCTTTTTCTGTGTGACTTATTTCAGTTAGAATCATCATACCTGAATCCACTCATTGTGCTGCTAAGGGCCTGATGACACAGATTTCATTGCTGAGTGATATTGCTTTGTAAGTAAATACCACAACTTCTTTATCCATTTTTCACTTTCTGCGATGTTGAACTTGTACTGTAAACGAGGTTCTTGTAAACAGAGCCGTTCCAACCTTTGGGGTGGCTGTGTCTTTTTGATTTTAAATTCCCTAAGCTATAGGACCATAAGTGGAAGTGCCCTAGGCTCTGTTGCTTTGTATTTTAGATGTTTCAGGAAACACCATACACTTCTCCCGAGTGGTTGTTGGCAATTTACATCCCGCCCATCAGCATAACAAGGCTCCCAGTTCTCCATGGCCTGTCCTGCCTTTCTGGATTTTACACTTTTTTCAGATGGCCCTTTTGACCGGGGGGAAGTGAGACTTCATTGTAGTGCAGATTTCCTTTGCAAGCTTGCTTGGTTGGCCAAAAAGGGCGTATGCGTTTTTTCCTGAATATATTCAGGAAAAAACGCATACGCCCTTTTTGGCCAAGTGCATCATTGTGGACGTTCTGCCTCTTTTCCTATGCTTTCAATGCAATTCCAGTCTACCTCCTGAAATCGGTTTCCTGCAATTCTGCCCCGCTTTCAAGTCCTCTTGGCAGCCTTACTTCAGTATATTTTTGGACGATAGCTGTCATTTATACCTCTGCAGGTTTGTGAATTACAGTGCCCCTGAGCTCCTTTCTTCAACTCGCTTTCTTGTGAGCTGGCCGCAACACCGCAGGATGGCTTCAGGCCCTAATCTGTTTCCGGTACGGCACGCTGAGCCTTTGGATAATTCCTCTTCCTGGTGGGAAATGAGAGTTAAATTTGCCCGTCCAGACACCTCCAGCTAGTCTCTCATTGGTTCTCGCTATTCCTGTTCATCTTCCGCAGAAATTGCAAACTGGGCCAAACAGGAGGTTAAAGGGACTGACTCTCCAAGTCGGGAGAGTGTTAGTAAAGCGTCTGGAATGTTGCACCCGAGTACCAGTGTACGAAAACTGAGACATATTTGAACACGTCTCCCGATCACATGGTTGATCATACTCGGGGTTCCACATGCATGTTTTAGCTGAAGGAAGAATACCTTAAACCTGGGTATTTGAAACCCGTGGAATGGGTACCATGCAATATGACTTCAAAGGGTCTTCATTTGCTCACCGAACCTCTCCAATCCTATCACTGCTGCGTTTATGCCCCTGTACACATGCTTGATTCTCTTTCGGAGACATAGCAATCCATAGGTTTTAAGATACTTACTAGTCAGGTACATTCTTAGGCGTTTAATATGGGGTGTTGAGTCCATTTCGTTGAGCAAGGAGTAGCTCTTGTCTATTCCATATTTGGCTTAAGGAACTTTATCTGTGCTCATTTCAATCTCTGGTTTTATGCAGCACCCCAACTCACCTTTCCCCTTAAGCAAGCATAAGTTGGTTTTCTAAATTTGAGACCCTGTTCTGTTCTGTAATTCAGTTCCTGTGTAGCCAAGTTTACATTCCGTGTATTACTGATATCTTATGATGTTTCTTTTTCTGTGTGACTTATTTCAGTTAGAATCATCATACCTGAATCCACTCATTGTGCTGCTAAGGGCCTGATGACACAGATTTCATTGCTGAGTGATATTGCTTTGTAAGTAAATACCACAAGTTCTTTATCCATTTTTCAATTTCTGCGATGTTGAACTTGTACTGTAAACGAGGTTCTTGTAAACAGAGCCGTTCCAAACTTTGGGGTGGCTGTGTCTTTTTGATTTTAAATTCCCTAAGCTATAGGACCATAAGTGGAAGTGCCCTACGCTCTGTTGCTTTGTATTTTAGATGTTTCAGGAAACACCATACACTTCTCCCGAGTGGTTGTTGGCAATTTACATCCCGCCCATCAGCATAACAAGGCTCCCCGTTCTCCATGGCCTGTCCTGCCTTTCTGGATTTTACACTTTTTTCACATGGCCCTTTTGACCTGGGGGAAGTGAGACTTCATTGTAGTGTAGATTTCCTTTGCAAGCTTTCTTGGTTGGCCAAAAAGGGCGTATGCGTTTTTTCCTGAATATATTCAGGAAAAAACGCATACGCCCTTTTTGGCCAAGTGCATCATTGTGGACGTTCTGCCTCTTTTCCTATGCTTTCAATGCAATTCCAGTGTACCTCCTGAAATCGGTTTCCTGCAATTCTGCCCCGCTTTCAAGTCCTCTTGGCAGCCTTACTTCAGTCTATTTTTGGACGATAGCTGTCATTTATAACTCTGCAGGTTTGTGAATTACAGTGCTCCTGAGCTCCTTTCTTTAACTCGCTTTCTTGTGAACTGGCCGCAACACCGCAGGATGTCTTCAGGCCCTAATCTGGTTCTGGCACGGCACGCTGAGTCTTTGGTTAATTCCTCTTCCTGGTGGGAAATGAGAGTTAAATTTGCCCATCCAGACACCTCCAGCTAGCCTCTCATTGGTTCTCGCTATTCCTGTTCATCTTCCACAGAAATTGCAAACTGGGCCAAACAGGAGGTTAAAGGTACTGACTCTCCAAGTGGGGAGAGTGTTAGTAAAGCATCTGGAATGTTGCACCCGAGTACCAGGGTACGAAAACTGAGACATATTTGAACACGTCTCCCGATCACATGGTTGATCATACTCTAGGTTCCAAATGCATGTTTTAGCTGAAGGAAGAATACCTTAAACCTGGGTAGTTGAAACCCGTGGAATGGGTACCATGCAATATGACTTCAAAGGGTCTTCATTTGCTCACCGAACCTCTCCAATCCTATCACTGCTGCGTTTATGCCCCTGTTCACACGCTTGATTCTCTTTTGGAGACATAGCAATCCATAGGTTTTAAGATACTTACTAGTCAGGTACATTCTTAGGCGTTTAATATGGGGTGTTGAGTCCATTTCGTTGAGCAAGGAGTAGCTCTTGTCTATTCCATATTTGGCTTAAGGAACTTTATCTGTGCTCATTTCAATCTCTGGTTTTATGCAGCACCCCAACTCTCCTTTCCCCTTAAGCAAGCATAAGTTGGTTTTCTAAATTTGAGACCCTGTTCTGTTTTGGAATGCAGTTCCTGTGTAGCCAAGTTTACATTCCGTGTATTAGTGATATCTTATGATGTTTCTTTTTCTGTGTGACTTATTTCAGTTAGAATCATCATACCAGAATCCACTCATTATGCTGCTACGGGCCTGATGACATAGATTTCATTGCTGAGTGATACTGCATTGTACGTAAGTACCACAAGTTCTTTATCCATTTTTCACTTTCTGTGATATTGAACTTGTACGGTAAACGAGGTTCTTGTAAACGGAGGCGTCCCAAACTTTGGGGTGGCTGTGTCTTTTTGATTTTAATTTCCCTAAGCTATAGGACCATAAGTGGAAGTGCCCTAGGCTCTGTTGCTTTGTTTTTTAGATGTTTCAGGAAACACCATACACTTCTCCCGAGTGTCTGTTGGCAATTTACATCCCGCCCATCAGCATAACAAGGCTCCCAGTTCTCCATGGCCTGTCCTGCCTTTCTGGATTTTACACTTTTTTCAGATGGCCCTTTTGACCGGGGGGAAGTGAGACTTCATTGTAGTGCAGATTTCCTTTGCAAGCTTGCTTGGTTGGCCAAAAAGGGCGTATGCGTTTTTTCCTGAATATATTCAGGAAAAAACGCATACGCCCTTTTTGGCCAAGTGCATCATTGTGGACGTTCTGCCTCTTTTCCTATGCTTTCAATGCAATTCCAGTGTACCTCCTGAAATCGGTTTCCTGCAATTCTGCCCCGCTTTCAAGTCCTCTTGGCAGCCTTACTTCAGTCTATTTTTGGACGATAGCTGTCATTTATAACTCTGCAGGTTTGTGAATTACAGTGCCCCTGAGCTCCTTTCTTCAACTCGCTTTCTTGTGACCTGGCCGCACACCGCAGGATGGCTTCAGGCCCTAATCTGGTTCCGGCACGGCATGCTGAGCCTTTGGTTATTTCCTCTTCCTGGTGGGAAATGAGAGTTAAATTTGCCCGTCCAGACACCTCCAGCTAGTCTCTCATTGGTTCTCGCCATTCCTGTTCATCTTCCACAGAAATTGCAAACTGGGCCAAACAGGAGGTTAAGGGGACTGACTCTCCAAGTCGGGAGAGTGTTAGTAAAGCGTCTGGAATGTTGCACCCGAGTACCAGGGGAGGAAAACTGAGACATATTTGAACACGTCTCCCGTTCACATGGTTGATCATACTTGGGTTCCACATGCATCTTTTAGCTGAAGGAAGAATACCTTAAACCTGTGTATTTGAAACCCGTGTAATGGGTACCATGCAATATGACTTCAAAGGGTCTTCATTTGCTCACCGAACCTCTCCAATCCTATCATTGCTGCGTTTATGCCCCTGTACACATGCTTGATTCTCTTTTGGAGACATAGCAATCCATAGGTTTTAAGATACTTACTAGTCAGGTACATTCTTAGGCGTTTAATATGGGGTTTTGAGTCCATTTCGTTGAGCAAGGAGTAGCTCTTGTCTATTCCATATTTGGCTTAAGGAACTTTATCTGTGCTCATTTCAATCTCTGGTTTTATGCAGCACCCCAACTCACCTTTCCCCTTAAGCAAGCATAAGTTGGTTTTCTAAATTTGAGACCCTGTTCTGTTTTGGAATGCAGTTCCTGTGTAGCCAAGTTTACATTCCGTGTATTAGTGATATCTTATGATGTTTCTTTTTCTGTGTGACTTATTTCAGTTAGAATCATCATACCTGAATCCACTCATTGAGCTGCTATGGGCCTGATGACACAGATTTCATTGCTGAGTTATATTGCTTTGTAAGTAAATACCACAACTTCTTTCTCCATTTTTCACTTTCTGCGATGTTGAACTTGTACTGTAAACGAGGTTCTTGTAAACAGAGGCGTCCCAAACTTTGGGGTGGCTGTGTCTTTTTGATTTTAATTTCCCTAAGCTATAGGACCATAAGTGGAAGTGCCCTAGGCTCTGTTGCTTTGTATTTTAGATGTTTCAGGAAACACCATACACTTCTCCCGAGTGGTTGTTGGCAATTTACATCCGGCCCATCAGCATAACGAGGCTCCCAGTTCTCCATGGCCTGTCCTGCCTTTCTGGATTTTACACTTTTTTCAGATGGCCCTTTTGACCGGGGGGAAGTGAGACTTCATTGTAGTGCAGATTTCCTTTGCAAGCTTGCTTGGTTGGCCAAAAAGGGCGTATGCGTTTTTTCCTGAATATATTCAGGAAAAAACGCATACGCCCTTTTTGGCCAAGTGCATCATTGTGGACGTTCTGCCTCTTTTCCTATGCTTTCAATGCAATTCCAGTGTACCTCCTGAAATCGGTTTCCTGCAATTCTGCCCCGCTTTCAAGTCCTCTTGGCAGCCTTACTTCAGTCTATTTTTGGACGATAGCTGTCATTCATAACTCTGCAGGTTTGTGAATTACAGTGCCCCTGAGCTCCTTTCTTCAACTCGCTTTCTTGTGAGCTGGCCGCAACACCGCAGGATGGCTTCAGGCCCTAATCTGGTTCCGGCCCGGCATGCTGAGCCTTTGGTTAATTCCTCTTCCTGGTGGGAAATGAGAGTTACATTTCCCGTCCAGACACCTCTAGCTAGCCTCTCATTGGTTCTCGATATTCCTGTTCATCTTCCACAGAAATTGCAAACTGGGCCAAACAGGAGGTTAAAGGGACTGACTCTCCAAGTCGGGAGAGTGTTAGTAAAGCATCTGGAATGTTGCACCCGAGTACAAGGGGAGGAAAACTGAGACATATTTGAATACGTCTCCCGTTCACATGGTTGATCATACTCTGGGTTCCACATGCATGTTTTAGCTGAAGGAAGAATACCTTAAACCTGGAGAGTTGAGACCCGTGTAATGGGTACCATGCAATATGACTTCAAAGGGTCTTCATTTGCTCACCGAACCTCTCCAATCCTATCACTGGTGCGTTTATGCCCCTGTACACATGCTTGATTCTCTTTCGGAGACATAGCAATCCATAGGTTTTAAGATACTTACTAGTCAGGTACATTCTTAGGCGTTTAATATGGGGTGTTGAGTCCATTTCGTTGAGCAAGGAGTAGCTCTTGTCTATTCCATATTTGGCTTAAGGAACTTTATCTGTGCTCATTTCAATCTCTGGTTTTATGCAGCACCCCAACTCACCTTTCCCCTTAAGCAAGCATAAGTTGGTTTTCTAAATTTGAGACCCTGTTCTGTTTTGTAATTCAGTTCCTGTGTAGCCAAGTTTACATTCCGTGTATTACTGATATCTTATGATGTTTCTTTTTCTGTGTGACTTATTTCAGTTAGAATCATCATACCTGAATCCACTCATTGTGCTGCTAAGGGCCTGATGACACAGATTTCATTGCTGAGTGATATTGCTTTGTAAGTAAATACCACAACTTCTTTATCCATTTTTCACTTTCTGCGATGTTGAACTTGTACTGTAAACGAGGTTCTTGTAAACAGAGCCGATCCAAACTTTGGGGTGGCTGTGTCTTTTTGATTTTAATTTCCCTAAGCTATAGGACCATAAGTGGAAGTGCCCTAGGTTCTGTTGCTTTGTTTTTTAGATGTTTCAGGAAACACCATACACTTCTCCCAAGTGGTTCTTGGCAATTTACATCCCGTCCATCAGCATGACAAGGCTCCCAGTTCTCCATGGCCTGTCCTGCCTTTCTGGATTTTACACTTTTTTCAGATGGCCCTTTTGACCGGGGGTAAGTGAGACTTCATTGTAGTGCAGATTTCCTTTGCAAGCTTACTTGGTTGGCCAAAAAGGGCGTATGCGTTTTTTCTTGAATATATTCAGGAAAAAACGCATACGCCCTTTTTGGCCAAGTGCATCATTGTGGACGTTCTGCCTCTTTTCCTATGCTTTCAATGCAATTCCAGTCTACCTCCTGAAATCGGTTTCCTGCAATTCTGCCCCGCTTTCAAGTCCTCTTGGCAGCCTTACTTCAGTATATTTTTGGACGATAGCTGTCATTTATAACTCTGAAGGTTTGTGAATTGCAGTGCCCCTGAGCTCCTTTCGTCAACTCGCTTTCTTGTGACCTGGCCGCAACACCGCAGGATGTCTTCAGGCCCTAATCTGGTTCTGGCACGGCACGATGAGCCTTTGGTTAATTCCTCTTCCTGGTGGGAAATGAGAGTTAAATTTGCCCATCCAGACACCTCCAGCTAGTCTCTCATTGGTTCTCGCTATTCCTGTTCATCTTCCACAGAAATTGCAAACTGGGCCAAACAGGAGGTTAAAGGGACTGACTCTCCAAGTCGGGAGAGTGTTAGTAAAGTGTCTGGAATGTTGCACCCGAGTACCAGGGGAGGAAAACTGAGACATATTTGAACACGTCTCCCGTTCACATGGTTGATCATACTTGGGTTCCACATGCATGTTTTAGCTGAAGGAAGAATACCTTAAACCTGGGTATTTGAAACCCATGGAATGGGTACCATGCAATATGACTTCAAAGGGTCTTCATTTGCTCACCGAACCTCTCCAATCCTATCACTGCTGCGTTTATGCCCCTGTACACATGCTTGATTCTCTTTCGGAGACATAGCAATCCATAGGTTGTAAGATACTTACTAGTCAGGTACATTCTTAGGCGTTTAATATGCGGTGTTGAGTCCATTTCGTTGAGCAAGGAGTAGCTCTTGTCTATTCCATATTTGGCTTAAGGAACTTTATCTGTGCTCATTTCAATCTCTGGTTTTATGCAGCACCCCAACTCACCTTTCCCCTTAAGCAAGCATAAGTTGGTTTTCTAAATTTGAGACCCTGTTCTGTTTTGGAATGCAGTTCCTGTGTAGCCAAGTTTACATTCCGTGTATTAGTGATATGTTATGATGTTTCTTTTTCTGTGTGACTTATTTCAGTTAGAATCATCGTACCTGAATCCACTCATTATGCTGCTACGGGCCTGATGACATAGATTTCATTGCTGAGTGATACTGCATTGTACGTAAGTACCACAAGTTCTTTATCCATTTTTCACTTTCTGTGATATTGAACTTGTACGGTAAACGAGGTTCTTGTAAACGGAGGCGTCCCAAACTTTGGGGTGGCTGTGTCTTTTTGATTTTAATTTCCCTAAGCTATAGGACCATAAGTGTCAGTGCCCTAGGCTCTGTTGCTTTGTTTTTTAGATGTTTCAGGAAACACCATACACTTCTCCCGAGTGGTTGTTGGCAATTTACATCCCGCCCATCAGCATAACAAGGCTCCCAGTTCTCCATGGCCTGTCCTGCCTTTCTGGATTTTACACTTTTTTCATATGGTCCTTTTGACCGGGGGGAAGTGAGACTTCATTGTAGTGCAGATTACCTTTGCAAGCCTGCTTGGTTGGCCAAAAAGGGTGTATGCGTTTTTTCCTGAATATATTCAGGAAAAAACGCATACGCCCTTTTTGGCCAAGTGCATCATTGTGGACGTTCTGCCTCTTTTCCTATGCTTTCAATGCAATTCCAGTCTACCTCCTGAAATCGGTTTCCTGCAATTCTGCCCCGCTTTCAAGTCCTCTTGGCAGCCTTACTTCAGTCTATTTTTGGACGATAGCTGTCATTTATAACTCTGCAGGTTTGTGAATTACAGTGTCCCTGAGCTCCTTTCTTCAACTCGCTTTCTTGTGACCTGGCCGCAACACCGCAGGATGGCTTCAGGCCCTAATCTGGTTCCGGCCCGGCATGCTGAGCCTTTGGTTAATTCCTCTTCCTGGTGGGAAATGAGAGTTAAATTTGCCCGTCCAGACACCTCTAGCTAGCCTCTCATTGGTTCTCGCTATTCCTGTTCATCTTCCACAGAAATTGCAAACTGGGCCAAACAGGAGGTTAAAGGGACTGACTCTCCAAGTCGGGAGAGTGTTAGTAAAGCGTCTGGAATGTTGCACCCGAGTACCAGGGGAGGAAAACTGAGACATATTTGAATACATCCCCGTTCACATGGTTGATCATACTCTGGGTTCCACATGCATGTTTTAGCTGAAGGAAGAATACCTTAAACCTGGAGAGTTGAGACCCGTGTAATGGGTACCATGCAATATGACTTCAAAGGGTCTTCATATGCTCACCGAACCTCTCCAATCCTATCACTGCTGCGTTTATGCCCCTGTACACATGCTTGATTCTCTTTCGGAGACATAGCAATCCATAGGTTTTAAGATACTTACTAGTCAGGTACATTCTTAGGCGTTTAATATGGGGTGTTGAGTCCATTTCGTTGAGCAAGGAGTAGCTCTTGTCTATTCCATATTTGGCTTAAGGAACTTTATCTGTGCTCATTTCAATCTCTGGTTTTATGCAGCACCCCAACTCACCTTTCCCCTTAAGCAAGCATAAGTTGGTTTTCTAAATTTGAGACCCTGTTCTGTTTTGGAATGCAGTTCCTGTGTAGCCAAGTTTACATTCCGTGTATTAGTGATATCTTATGATGTTTCTTTTTCTGTGTGACTTATTTCAGTTAGAATCATCGTACCTGAATCCACTCATTATGCTGCTACGGGCCTGATGACATAGATTTCATTGCTGAGTGATACTGCATTGTACGTAAGTACCACAAGTTCTTTATCCATTTTTCACTTTCTGTGATATTGAACTTGTACGGTAAACGAGGTTCTTGTAAACGGAGGCGTCCCAAACTTTGGGGTGGCTGTGTCTTTTTGATTTTAATTTCCCTAAGCTATAGGACCATAAGTGGCAGTGCCCTAGGCTCTGTTGCTTTGTTTTTTAGATGTTTCAGGAAACACCATACACTTCTCCCGAGTGGTTGTTGGCAATTTACATCCCGCCCATCAGCATAACAAGGCTCCCAGTTCTCCATGGCCTGTCCTGCCTTTCTGGATTTTACACTTTTTTCAGATGGCCCTTTTGACCGGGGGGAAGTGAGACTTCATTGTAGTGCAGATTTCCTTTGCAAGCCTGCTTGGTTGGCCAAAAAGGGCGTATGCGTTTTTTCCTGAATATATTCAGGAAAAAACGCATACGCCCTTTTTGGCCAAGTGCATCATTGTGGACGTTCTGCCTCTTTTCCTATGCTTTCAATGCAATTCCAGTCTACCTCCTGAAATCGGTTTCCTGCAATTCTGCCCCGCTTTCAAGTCCTCTTGGCAGCCTTACTTCAGTCTATTTTTGGACGATAGCTGTCATTTATAACTCTGCAGGTTTGTGAATTACAGTGCCCCTGAGCTCCTTTCTTCAACTCGCTTTCTTGTGACCTGGCCGCAACACCGCAGGATGGCTTCAGGCCCTAATCTGGTTCCGGCCCGGCATGCTGAGCCTTTGGTTAATTCCTCTTCCTGGTGGGAAATGAGAGTTAAATTTGCCCGTCCAGACACCTCCAGCTAGCCTCTCATTGGTTCTCGCTATTCCTGTTCATCTTCCGCAGAAATTGCAATCTGGGCCAAACAGGAGGTTAAAGGGACTGACTCTCCAAGTCGGGAGAGTGTTAGTAAACCGTCTGGAATGTTGCACCCGAGTACCAGGGGAGGAAAACTGAGACATATTTGAACACGTCTCCCGTTCACATGGTTGATCATACTTGGGTTCCACATGCATGTTTTAGCTGAAGGAAGAATACCTTAAACCTGGAGAGTTGAGACCCGTGTAATGGGTACCATGCAATATGACTTCAAAGGGTCTTCATATGCTCACCGAACCTCTCCAATCCTATCACTGCTGCGTTTATGCCCCTGTACACATGCTTGATTCTCTTTCGGTGACATAGCAATCCATAGGTTTTAAGATACTTACTAGTCAGGTACATTCTTAAGCGTTTAATATGGGGTGTTCAGTCCATTTCGTTGAGCAAGGAGTAGCTCTTGTCTATTCCATATTTGGCTTAAGGAACTTTATCTGTGCTCATTTCAATCTCTGGTTTTATGCAGCACCCCAACTCACCTTTCCCCTTAAGCAAGCATAAGTTGGTTTTCTAAATTTGAGACCCTGTTCTGTTCTGTAATTCAGTTCCTGTGTAGCCAAGTTTACATTCCGTGTATTACTGATATCTTATGATGTTTCTTTTTCTGTGTGACTTATTTCAGTTAGAATCATCATACCTGAATCCACTCATTGTGCTGCTAAGGGCCTGATGACACAGATTTCATTGCTGAGTGATATTGCTTTGTAAGTAAATACCACAACTTCTTTATCCATTTTTCACTTTCTGCGATGTTGAACTTGTACTGTAAACGAGGTTCTTGTAAACAGAGCCGATCCAAACTTTGGGGTGGCTGTGTCTTTTTGATTTTAATTTCCCTAAGCTATAGGACCATAAGTGGAAGTGCCCTAGGTTCTGTTGCTTTGTTTTTTAGATGTTTCAGGAAACACCATACACTTCTCCCGAGTGGTTGTTGGCAATTTACATCCCGCCCATCAGCATAACAAGGCTCCCAGTTCTCCATGGCCTGTCCTGCCTTTCTTGATTTTACACTTTCTTCAGATGGCCCTTTTGACCGGGGGGAAGTGAGACTTCATTGTAGTGCAGATTTCCTTTGCAAGCTTGCTTGGTTGGCCAAAAAGGGCGTATGCGTTTTTTCCTGAATATATTCAGGAAAAAACGCATACGCCCTTTTTGGCCAAGTGCATCATTGTGGACGTTCTGCCTCTTTTCCTATGCTTTCAATGCAATTCCAGTCTACCTCCTGAAATCGGTTTCCTGCAATTCTGCCCCGCTTTCAAGTCCTCTTGGCAGCCTTACTTCAGTCTATTTTTGGACGATAGCTGTCATTTATAACTCTGCAGGTTTGTGAATTACAGTGCCCCTGAGCTCCTTTCTTCAACTCGCTTTCTTTTGAGCTGGGCGCAACACCGCAGGATGGCTTCAGGCCCTAATCTGGTTCCGGTACGGCACGCTGAGCCTTTGGTTATTTCCTCTTCCTGGTGGGAAATGAGAGTTAAATTTGCCCGTCCAGACACCTCCAGCTAGTCTCTCATTGGTTCTCGCTATTCCTGTTCATCTTCCGCAGAAATTGCAAACTGCGCCAAACCGGAGGTTAAAGGGACTGACTCTCCAAGTTGGGAGAGTGTTAGTAAAGCGTCTGGAATGTTGCACCCGAGGACCAGGGTACGAAAACTGAGACATATTTGAACACGTCTCCCGATCACATGGTTGATCATACTCTAGGTTCCACATGCATATTTTAGATGAAGGAAGAATACCTTAAACCTGGGTAGTTGAAACTCGTGGAATGGGTACCATGCAATATGACTTCAAAGGGTCTTCATTTGCTCACGAACCTCTCCAATCCTATCACTGCTGCGTTTATGCCCCTGTACACATGCTTGATTCTCTTTCGGAGACATAGCAATCCATAGGTTTTAAGATACTTACTAGTCAGGTACATTCTTAGGCGTTTAATATGCGGTGTTGAGTCCATTTTGATGAGCAAGGAGTAGCTCTTGTCTATTCCATATTTGGCTTAAGGAACTTTATCTGTGCTCATTTCAATCTCTGGTTTTATGCAGCACCCCAACTCACCTTTCCCCTTAAGCAAGCATAAGTTGGTTTTCTAAATGTGAGACCCTGTTCTGTTCTGTAATTCAGTTCCTGTGTAGCCAAGTTTACATTCCGTGTATTACTGATATCTTATGATGTTTCTTTTTCTGTGTGACTTATTTCAGTTAGAATCATCATACCTGAATCCACTCATTGTGATGCTAAGGGCCTGATGACACAGATTTCATTGCTGAGTGATATTGTTTTGTAAGTAAATACCACAACTTCTTTATCCATTTTTCACTTTCTGCGATGTTGAACTTGTACTGTAAACGAGGTTCTTGTAAACAGAGCCATTCCAAACTTTGGGGTGGCTGTGTCTTTTTTATTTTAAATTCCCTAAGCTATAGGACCATAAGTGGAAGTGCCCTAGGCTCTGTTGCTTTGTTTTTTAGATGTTTCAGGAAACACCATACACTTCTCCTGAGTGTCTGTTGGCAATTTACATCCCGCCCATCAGCATAACAAGGCTCCCAGTTCTCCATGGCCTGTCCTGCCTTTCTGGATTTTACACTTTTTTCAGATGGCCCTTTTGACCGGGGGGAAGTGAGACTTCATTGTAGTGCAGATTTCCTTTGCAAGCTTGCTTGGTTGGCCAAAAAGGGCGTATGCGTTTTTTCCTGAATATATTCAGGAAAAAACGCATACGCCCTTTTTGGCCAAGTGCATCATTGTGGACGTTCTGCCTCTTTTCCTATGCTTTCAATGCAATTCCAGTCTACCTCCTGAAATCGGTTTCCTGCAATTCTGCCCCGCTTTCAAGTCCTCTTGGCAGCCTTACTTCAGTCTATTTTTGGACGATAGCTGTCATTTATAACTCTGAAGGTTTGTGAATTACAGTGCCCCTGAGCTCCTTTCGTCAACTCGCTTTCTTGTGACCTGGCCGCAACACCGCAGGATGTCTTCAGGCCCTAATCTGGTTCTGGCACGGCACGATGAGCCTTTGGTTAATTCCTCTTCCTGGTGGGAAATGAGAGTTAAATTTGCCCATCCAGACACCTCCAGCTAGTCTCTCATTGGTTCTCGCTATTCCTGTTCATCTTCCACAGAAATTGCAAACTGGGCCAAACAGGAGGTTAAAGGGACTGACTCTCCAAGTCGGGAGAGTGTTAGTAAAGTGTCTGGAATGTTGCACCCGAGTACCAGGGGAGGAAAACTGAGACATATTTGAACACGTCTCCCGTTCACATGGTTGATCATACTTGGGTTCCACATGCATGTTTTAGCTGAAGGAAGAATACCTTAAACCTGGGTATTTGAAACCCGTGGAATGGGTACCATGCAATATGACTTCAAAGGGTCTTCATTTGCTCACCGAACCTCTCCAATCCTATCACTGCTGCGTTTATGCCCCTGTACACATGCTTGATTCTCTTTCGGAGACATAGCAATCCATAGGTTTTAAGATACTTACTAGTCAGGTACATTCTTAGGCATTTAATATGCGGTGTTGAGTCCATTTCGTTGAGCAAGGAGTAGCTCTTGTCTATTCCATATTTGGCTTAAGGAACTTTATCTGTGCTCATTTCAATCTCTGGTTTTATGCAGCACCCCAACTCACCTTTCCCCTTAAGCAAGCATAAGTTGGTTTTCTAAATTTGAGACCCTGTTCTGTTTTGGAATGCAGTTCCTGTGTAGCCAAGTTTACATTCCGTGTATTAGTGATATCTTATGATGTTTCTTTTTCTGTGTGACTTATTTCAGTTAGAATCATCGAACCTGAATCCACTCATTATGCTGCTACGGGCCTGATGACATAGATTTCATTGCTGAGTGATACTGCATTGTACGTAAGTACCACAAGTTCTTTATCCATTTTTCACTTTCTGTGATATTGAACTTGTACGGTAAACGAGGTTCTTGTAAACGGAGGCGTCCCAAACTTTGGGGTGGCTGTGTCTTTTTGATTTTAATTTCCCTAAGCTATAGGACCATAAGTGGCAGTGCCCTAGGCTCTGTTGCTTTGTTTTTTAGATGTTTCAGGAAACACCATACACTTCTCCCGAGTGGTTGTTGGCAATTTACATCCCGCCCATCAGCATAACAAGGCTCCCAGTTCTCCATGGCCTGTCCTGCCTTTCTGGATTTTACACTTTTTTCAGATGGCCCTTTTGACCGGGGGGAAGTGAGACTTCATTGTAGTGCAGATTTCCTTTGCAAGCCTGCTTGGTTGGCCAAAAAGGGCGTATGCGTTTTTTCCTGAATATATTCAGGAAAAAACGCATACGCCCTTTTTGGCCAAGTGCATCATTGTGGACGTTCTGCCTCTTTTCCTATGCTTTCAATGCAATTCCAGTGTACCTCCTGAAATCGGTTTCCTGCAATTCTGCCACGCTTTCAAGTCCTCTTGGCAGCCTTACTTCAGTCTATTTTTGGACGATAGCTGTCATTTATAACTCTGCAGGTTTGTGAATTACAGTGCCCCTGAGCTCCTTTCTTCAACTCGCTTTCTTGTGACCTGGCCGCAACACCGCAGGATGGCTTCAGGCCCTAATCTGGTTCCGGCCCGGCATGCTGAGCCTTTGGTTAATTCCTCTTCCTGGTGGGAAATGAGAGTTAAATTTGCCCGTCCAGACACCTCTAGCTAGCCTCTCATTGGTTCTCGCTATTCCTGTTCATCTTCCACAGAAATTGCAAACTGGGCCAAACAGGAGGTTAAAGGGACTGACTCTCCAAGTCGGGAGAGTGTCAGTAAACCGTCTGGAATGTTGCACCCGAGTACCAGGGGAGGAAAACTGAGACATATTTGAACACGTCTCCCGTTCACATGGTTGATCATACTTGGGTTCCACATGCATGTTTTAGCTGAAGGAGGAATACCTTAAACCTGGGTAGTTGAAACCCGTGTAATGGGTACCATGCAATATGACTTCAAAGGGTCTTCATATGCTCACCGAACCTCTCCAATCCTATCACTGCTGCGTTTATGCCCCTGTACACATGCTTGATTCTCTTTCGGAGACATAGCAATCCATAGGTTTTAAGATACTTACTAGTCAGGTACATTCTTAGGCGTTTAATATGGGGTGTTCAGTCCATTTCGTTGAGCAAGGAGTAGCTCTTGTCTATTCCATATTTGGCTTAAGGAACTTTATCTGTGCTCATTTCAATCTCTGGTTTTATGCAGCACCCCAACTCACCTTTCCCCTTAAGCAAGCATAAGTTGGTTTTCTAAATTTGAGACCCTGTTCTGTTCTGTAATTCAGTTCCTGTGTAGCCAAGTTTACATTCCGTGTATTACTGATATCTTATGATGTTTCTTTTTCTGTGTGACTTATTTCAGTTAGAATCATCATACCTGAACCCACTCATTGTGCTGCTAAGGGCCTGATGACACAGATTTCATTGCTGAGTGATATTGCTTTGTAAGTAAATACCACAACTTCTTTATCCATTTTTCACTTTCTGCGATGTTGAACTTGTACTGTAAACGAGGTTCTTGTAAACAGAGCCGATCCAAACTTTGGGGTGGCTGTGTCTTTTTGATTTTAATTTCCCTAAGCTATAGGACCATAAGTGGAAGTGCCCTAGGTTCTGTTGCTTTGTTTTTTAGATGTTTCAGGAAACACCATACACTTCTCCCGAGTGGTTGTTGGCAATTTACATCCCGCCCTTCAGCATAACAAGGCTCCCAGTTCTCCATGGCCTGTCCTGCCTTTCTGGATTTTACACTTTTTTCAGATGGCCCTTTTGACCGGGGGGAAGTGAGACTTCATTGTAGTGCAGATTTCCTTTGCAAGCTTGCTTGGTTGGCCAAAAAGGGCGTATGCGTTTTTTCCTGAATATATTCAGGAAAAAACGCATACGCCCTTTTTGGCCAAGTGCATCATTGTGGACGTTCTGCCTCTTTTCCTATGCTTTCAATGCAATTCCAGTCTACCTCCTGAAATCGGTTTCCTGCAATTCTGCCCCGCTTTCAAGTCCTCTTGGCAGCCTTACTTCAGTCTATTTTTGGACGATTGCTGTCATTTATAACTCTGCAGGTTTGTGAATTACAGTGCCCCTGAGCTGCTTTCTTCAACTCGCTTTCTTTTGAGCTGGCCGCAACACCGCAGGATGGCTTCAGGCCCTAATCTGGTTCCGGCACGAAACACTGAGCCTTTGGTTATTTCCTCTTCCTGGTGGGAAATGAGAGTTAAATTTGCCCGTCCAGACACCTCCAGCTAGTCTCTCATTGGTTCTCGCTACTCCTGTTCATCTTCCACAGAAATTGCAAACTGGGCCAAACAGGAGGTTAAAGGGACTGACTCTCCAAGTGGGGAGAGTGTTAGTAAAGCGTCTGGAATGTTGCACCCGAGTACCAGGGTACGAAAACTGAGACATATTTGAACACGTCTCCCGATCACATGGTTGATCATACTCTAGGTTCCACATGCATATTTTAGATGAAGGAAGAATACCTTAAACCTGGGTAGTTGAAACTCGTGGAATGGGTACCATGCAATATGACTTCAAAGGGTCTTCATTTGCTCACGAACCTCTCCAATCCTATCACTGCTGCGTTTATGCCCCTGTACACATGCTTGATTCTCTTTCGGAGACATAGCAATCCATAGGTTTTAAGATACTTACTAGTCAGGTACATTCTTAGGTGTTTAATATGCGGTGTTGAGTCCATTTTGATGAGCAAGGAGTAGCTCTTGTCTATTCCATATTTGGCTTAAGGAACTTTATCTGTGCTCATTTCAATCTCTGGTTTTATGCAGCACCCCAACTCACCTTTCCCCTTAAGCAAGCATAAGTTGGTTTTCTAAATGTGAGACCCTGTTCTGTTCTGTAATTCAGTTCCTGTGTAGCCAAGTTTACATTCCGTGTATTACTGATATCTTATGATGTTTCTTTTTCTGTGTGACTTATTTCAGTTAGAATCATCATACCTGAATCCACTCATTGTGCTGCTAAGGGCCTGATGACACAGATTTCATTGCTGAGTGATATTGCTTTGTAAGTAAATACCACAACTTCTTTATCCATTTTTCACTTTCTGCGATGTTGAACTTGTACTGTAAACGAGGTTCTTGTAAACAGAGCCATTCCAAACTTTGGGGTGGCTGTGTCTTTTTGATTTTAAATTCCCTAAGCTATAGGACCATAAGTGGAAGTGCCCTAGGCTCTGTTGCTTTGTTTTTTAGATGTTTCAGGAAACACCATACACTTCTCCCGAGTGTTTGTTGGCAATTTACATCCCGCCCTTCAGCATAACAAGGCTCCCAGTTCTCCATGGCCTGTCCTGCCTTTCTGGATTTTACACTTTTTTCAGATGGCCCTTTTGACCGGGGGGAAGTGAGACTTCATTGTAGTGCAGATTTCCTTTGCAAGCTTGCTTGGTTGGCCAAAAAGGGCGTATGCGTTTTTTCCTGAATATATTCAGGAAAAAACGCATACGCCCTTTTTGGCCAAGTGCATCATTGTGGACGTTCTGCCTCTTTTCCTATGCTTTCAATGCAATTCCAGTCTACCTCCTCAAATCGGTTTCCTGCAATTCTGCCCCGCTTTCAAGTCCTCTTGGCAGCCTTACTTCAGTCTATTTTTGGACGATAGCTGTCATTTATATCTCTGCAGGTTTGTGAATTACAGTGCCCCTGAGCTGCTTTCTTCAACTCGCTTTCTTTTGAGCTGGCCGCAACACCGCAGGATGGCTTCAGGCCCTAATCTGGTTCCGGCACGAAACACTGAGCCTTTGGTTATTTCCTCTTCCTGGTGGGAAATGAGAGTTAAATTTGCCCGTCCAGACACCTCCAGCTAGTCTCTCATTGGTTCTCGCTACTCCTGTTCATCTTCCACAGAAATTGCAAACTGGGCCAAACAGGAGGTTAAAGGGACTGACTCTCCAAGTGGGGAGAGTGTTAGTAAAGCGTCTGGAATGTTGCACCCGAGTACCAGGGTACGAAAACTGAGACATATTTGAACACGTCTCCCGATCACATGGTTGATCATACTCTAGGTTCCACATGCATATTTTAGATGAAGGAAGAATACCTTAAACCTGGGTAGTTGAAACTCGTGGAATGGGTACCATGCAATATGACTTCAAAGGGTCTTCATTTGCTCACGAACCTCTCCAATCCTATCACTGCTGCGTTTATGCCCCTGTACACATGCTTGATTCTCTTTCGGAGACATAGCAATCCATAGGTTTTAAGATACTTACTAGTCAGGTACATTCTTAGGTGTTTAATATGCGGTGTTGAGTCCATTTTGATGAGCAAGGAGTAGCTCTTGTCTATTCCATATTTGGCTTAAGGAACTTTATCTGTGCTCATTTCAATCTCTGGTTTTATGCAGCACCCCAACTCACCTTTCCCCTTAAGCAAGCATAAGTTGGTTTTCTAAATGTGAGACCCTGTTCTGTTCTGTAATTCAGTTCCTGTGTAGCCAAGTTTACATTCCGTGTATTACTGATATCTTATGATGTTTCTTTTTCTGTGTGACTTATTTCAGTTAGAATCATCATACCTGAATCCACTCATTGTGCTGCTAAGGGCCTGATGACACAGATTTCATTGCTGAGTGATATTGCTTTGTAAGTAAATACCACAACTTCTTTATCCATTTTTCACTTTCTGCGATGTTGAACTTGTACTGTAAACGAGGTTCTTGTAAACAGAGGCGTCCCAAACTTTGGGGTGGCTGTGTCTTTTTGATTTTAAATTCCCTAAGCTATAGGACCATAAGTGGAAGTGCCCTAGGCTCTGTTGCTTTGTTTTTTAGATGTTTCAGGAAACACCATACACTTCTCCTGAGTGGTTGTTGGCAATTTACATCCCGCCCATCAGCATAACAAGGCTCCCAGTTCTCCATGGCCTGTCCTGCCTTTCTGGATTTTACACTTTTTTCAGATGGCCCTTTTGACCGGGGGGAAGTGAGACTTCATTGTAGTGCAGATTTCCTTTGCAAGCTTGCTTGGTTGGCCAAAAAGGGCGTATGCGTTTTTTCCTGAATATATTCAGGAAAAAACGCATACGCCCTTTTTGGCCAAGTGCATCATTGTGGACGTTCTGCCTCTTTTCCTATGCTTTCAATGCAATTCCAGTCTACCTCCTGAAATCGGTTTCCTGCAATTCTGCCCCGCTTTCAAGTCCTCTTGGCAGCCTTACTTTAGTCTATTTTTGGACGATAGCTGTCATTTATAACTCTGCAGGTTTGTGAATTACAGTGCCCCTGAGCTCCTTTCTTCAACTCGCTTTCTTTTGAGCTGGCCGCAACACTGCAGGATGGCTTCAGGCCCTAATCTGGTTCTGGCACGGCACGCTGAGCCTTTGGTTATTTCCTCTTCCTGGTGGGAAATGAGAGTTAAATTTGCCCGTCCAGACACCTCCAGCTAGTCTCTCATTGGTTTTCGGTATTCCTGTTCATCTTCCACAGAAATTGCAAACTGGGCCAAACAGGAGGTTAAAGGCGCTGACTCTCCAAGTGGGGAGAGTGTTAGTAAAGCGTCTGGAATGTTGCACCCGAGTACCAGGGGAGGAAAACTGAGACATATTTGAACACGTCTCCCGTTCACATGGTTGATCATACTTGGGTTCCACATGCATGTTTTAGCTGAAGGAAGAATACCTTAAACCTGGGTATTTGAAACCCGTGGAATGGGTACCATGCAATATGACTTCAAAGGGTCTTCATTTGCTCACCGAACCTCTCCAATCCTATCACTGCTGCGTTTATGCCCCTGTACACATGCTTGATTCTCTTTCGGAGACATAGCAATCCATAGGTTTTAAGATACTTACTAGTCAGGTACATTATTAGGCGTTTAATATGCGGTGTTGAGTCCATTGTGTTGAGCAAGGAGTAGCTCTTGTCTATTCCATATTTGGCTTAAGGAACTTTATCTGTGCTCATTTCAATCTCTGGTTTTATGCAGCACCCCAACTCACCTTTCCCCTTAAGCAAGCATAAGTTGGTTTTCTAAATTTGAGACCCTGTTCTGTTCTGTAATTCAGTTCCTGTGTAGCCAAGTTTATATTCCGTGTATTACTGATATCTTATGATGTTTCTTTTTCTGTGTGACTTATTTCAGTTAGAATCATCATACCTGAATCCACTCATTGTGCTGCTAAGGGCCTGATGACACAGATTTCATTGCTGAGTGATATTGCTTTGGAAGTAAATACCACAACTTTTTTATCCATTTTTCACTTTCTGCGATGTTGAACTTGTACTGTAAACGAGGTTCTTGTAAACAGAGCCATTCCAAACTTTGGGGTGGCTGTGTCTTTTTGATTTTAAATTCCCTAAGCTATAGGACCATAAGTGGAAGTGCCCTAGGCTCTGTTGCTTTGTTTTTTAGATGTTTCTGGAAACACCATACACTTCTCCCGAGTGTTTGTTGGCAATTTACATCCCGCCCTTCAGCATAACAAGGCTCCCAGTTCTCCATGGCCTGTCCTTCCTTTCTGGATTTTACACTTTTTTCAGATGGCCCTTTTGACCGGGGGGAAGTGAGACTTCATTGTAGTGCAGATTTCCTTTGCAAGCTTGCTTGGTTGGCCAAAAAGGGCGTATGCGTTTTTTCCTGAATATATTCAGGAAAAAACGCATACGCCCTTTTTGGCCAAGTGCATCATTGTGGACGTTCTGCCTCTTTTCCTATGCTTTCAATGCAATTCCAGTCTACCTCCTGAAATCGGTTTCCTGCAATTCTGCCCCGCTTTCAAGTCCTCTTGGCAGCCTTACTTCAGTCTATTTTTGGACGATAGCTGTCATTTATAACTCTGCAGGTTTGTGAATTACAGTGCCCCTGAGCTGCTTTCTTCAACTCGCTTTCTTTTGAGCTGGCCGAAACACCGCAGGATGGCTTCAGGCCCTAATCTGGTTCCGGCACGAAACACTGAGCCTTTGGTTATTTCCTCTTCCTGGTGGGAAATGAGAGTTAAATTTGGCCGTCCAGACACCTCCAGCTAGCCTCTCATTGGTTCTCGCTACTCCTGTTCCTCTTCCACAGAAATTGCAAACTGGGCCAAACAGGAGGTTAAAGGGACTGACTCTCCAAGTGGGGAGAGTGTTAGTAAAGCGTCTGGAATGTTGCACCCGAGTACCAGGGGAGGAAAACTGAGACATATTTGAACACGTCTCCCGATCACATGGTTGATCATACTCTAGGTTCCACATGCATGTTTTAGCTGAAGGAAGAATACCTTAAACCTGGGTAGTTGAAACCCGTGGAATGGGTACCATGCAATGTGTCTTCAAAGGGTCTTCATTTGCTCACCGAACCTCTCCAATCCTATCACTGCTGCGTTTATGCCCCTGTACACATGCTTGATTCTCTTTCGGAGACATAGCAATCCATAGGTTTTAAGATACTTACTGGTCAGGTACATTCTTAGGCGTTTAATATGCGGTGTTGAGTCCATTTCGTTGAGCAAGGAGTAGCTCTTGTCTATTCCATATTTGGCTTAAGGAACTTTATCTGTGCTCATTTCAATCTCTGGTTTTATGCAGCACCCCAACTCACCTTTACCCTTAAGCAAGCATAAGTTGGTTTTCTAAATTTGAGACCCTGTTTTGTTTTGGAATTCAGTTCCTGTGTAGCCAAGTTTACATTCCGTGTATTAGTGATATCTTATGATGTTTCTTTTTCTGTGTGACTTATTTCAGTTAGAATCATCATACCTGAATCCACTCATTGTGCTGCTAAGGGCCTGATGACACAGATTTCATTGCTGAGTGATATTGCTTTGTAAGTAAATACCACAAATTCTTTATCCATTTTTCACTTTCTGCGATGTTGAACTTGTACTGTAAACGAGGTTCTTGTAAACAGAGCCATTCCAAACTTTGGGGTGGCTGTGTCTTTTTGATTTTAATTTCCCTAAGCTATAGGACCATAAATGGAAGTGCCCTAGGTTCTGTTGCTTTGTTTTTTAGATGTTTCAGGAAACACCATACACTTCTCCTGAGTGGTTGTTGGCAATTTACATCCCGCCCATCAGCATAACAAGGCTCCCAGTTCTCCATGGCCTGTCCTGCCTTTCTGGATTTTACACTTTTTTCAGATGGCCCTTTTGACCGGGGGGATGTGAGACTTCATTGTAGTGCAGATTTCCTTTGCAAGCTTGCTTGGTTGGCCAAAAAGGGCGTATGCGTTTTTTCCTGAATATATTCAGGAAAAAACGCATACGCCCTTTTTGGCCAAGTGCATCATTGTGGACGTTCGGCCTCTTTTCCTATGCTTTCAATGCAATTCCAGTCTACCTCCTGAAATCGGTTTCCTGCAATTCTGCCCCGCTTTCAAGTCCTCTTGGCAGCCTTACTTCAGTCTATTTTTGGACGATAGCTGTCATTTATAACTCTGCAGGTTTGTGAATTACAGTGCCCCTGAGCTCCTTTCTTCAACTCGCTTTCTTGTGACCTGGCCGCACACCGCAGGATGGCTTCAGGCCCTAATCTGGTTCCGGCACGGCACACTGAGCCTTTGGTTATTTCCTCTTCCTGGTGGGAAATGAGAGTTAAATTTGCCCGTCCAGACACCTCCAGCTAGTCTCTCATTGGTTTTCGGTATTCCTGTTCATCTTCCACAGAAATTGCAACCTGGGCCAAACAGGAGGTTAAAGGCGCTGACTCTCCAAGTGGGGAGAGTGTTAGTAAAGCGTCTGGAATGTTGCACCCGAGTACCAGGGGAGGAAAACTGAGACATATTTGAACACGTCTCCCGTTCACATGGTTGATCATACTTGGGTTCCACATGCATGTTTTAGCTGAAGGAAGAATACTTAAAACCTTGGTAGTTGAAACCTGTGGAATGGGTAACATGCAATATGACTTCAAAGGGTCTTCATTTGCTCACCGAACCTCTCCAATCCTATCACTGCTGCGTTTATGCCCCTGTACACATGCTTGATTCTCTTTCGGAGACATAGCAATCCATAGGTTTTAAGATACTTACTAGTCAGGTACATTCTTAGGCGTTTAATATGCGGTGTTGAGTCCATTGCGTTGAGCAAGGAGTAGCTCTTGTCTATTCCATATTTGGCTTAAGGAACTTTATCTGTGCTCATTTCAATCTCTGGTTTTATGCAGCACCCCAACTCACCTTTCCCCTTAAGCAAGCATAAGTTGGTTTTCTAAATTTGAGACCCTGTTCTGTTCTGTAATTCAGTTCCTGTGTGGCCAAGTTTACATTCCGTGTATTACTGATATCTTATGATGGTTCTTTTTCTGTGTGACTTATTTCAGTTAGAATCATCATACCTGAATCCACTCATTGTGCTGCTAAGGGCCTGATGACACAGATTTCATTGCTGAGTGATATTGCTTTGGAAGTAAATACCACAACTTTTTTATCCATTTTTCACTTTCTGCGATGTTGAACTTGTACTGTAAACGAGGTTCTTGTAAACAGAGCCATTCCAAACTTTGGGGTGGCTGTGTCTTTTTGATTTTAAATTCCCTAAGCTATAGGACCATAAGTGGAAGTGCCCTAGGCTCTGTTGCTTTGTTTTTTAGATGTTTCTGGAAACACCATACACTTCTCCCGAGTGTTTGTTGGCAATTTACATCCCGCCCTTCAGCATAACAAGGCTCCCAGTTCTCCATGGCCTGTCCTTCCTTTCTGGATTTTACACTTTTTTCAGATGGCCCTTTTGACCGGGGGGAAGTGAGACTTCATTGTAGTGCAGATTTCCTTTGCAAGCTTGCTTGGTTGGCCAAAAAGGGCGTATGCGTTTTTTCCTGAATATATTCAGGAAAAAACGCATACGCCCTTTTTGGCCAAGTGCATCATTGTGGACGTTCTGCCTCTTTTCCTATGCTTTCAATGCAATTCCAGTCTACCTCCTGAAATCGGTTTCCTGCAATTCTGCCCCGCTTTCAAGTCCTCTTGGCAGCCTTACTTCAGTCTATTTTTGGACGATAGCTGTCATTTATAACTCTGCAGGTTTGTGAATTACAGTGCCCCTGAGCTGCTTTCTTCAACTCGCTTTCTTTTGAGCTGGCCGAAACACCGCAGGATGGCTTCAGGCCCTAATCTGGTTCCGGCACGAAACACTGAGCCTTTGGTTATTTCCTCTTCCTGGTGGGAAATGAGAGTTAAATTTGGCCGTCCAGACACCTCCAGCTAGCCTCTCATTGGTTCTCGCTACTCCTGTTCCTCTTCCACAGAAATTGCAAACTGGGCCAAACAGGAGGTTAAAGGGACTGACTCTCCAAGTGGGGAGAGTGTTAGTAAAGCGTCTGGAATGTTGCACCCGAGTACCAGGGGAGGAAAACTGAGACATATTTGAACACGTCTCCCGATCACATGGTTGATCATACTCTAGGTTCCACATGCATGTTTTAGCTGAAGGAAGAATACCTTAAACCTGGGTAGTTGAAACCCGTGGAATGGGTACCATGCAATGTGTCTTCAAAGGGTCTTCATTTGCTCACCGAACCTCTCCAATCCTATCACTGCTGCGTTTATGCCCCTGTACACATGCTTGATTCTCTTTCGGAGACATAGCAATCCATAGGTTTTAAGATACTTACTGGTCAGGTACATTCTTAGGCGTTTAATATGCGGTGTTGAGTCCATTTCGTTGAGCAAGGAGTAGCTCTTGTCTATTCCATATTTGGCTTAAGGAACTTTATCTGTGCTCATTTCAATCTCTGGTTTTATGCAGCACCCCAACTCACCTTTACCCTTAAGCAAGCATAAGTTGGTTTTCTAAATTTGAGACCCTGTTTTGTTTTGGAATTCAGTTCCTGTGTAGCCAAGTTTACATTCCGTGTATTAGTGATATCTTATGATGTTTCTTTTTCTGTGTGACTTATTTCAGTTAGAATCATCATACCTGAATCCACTCATTGTGCTGCTAAGGGCCTGATGACACAGATTTCATTGCTGAGTGATATTGCTTTGTAAGTAAATACCACAAATTCTTTATCCATTTTTCACTTTCTGCGATGTTGAACTTGTACTGTAAACGAGGTTCTTGTAAACAGAGCCATTCCAAACTTTGGGGTGGCTGTGTCTTTTTGATTTTAATTTCCCTAAGCTATAGGACCATAAATGGAAGTGCCCTAGGTTCTGTTGCTTTGTTTTTTAGATGTTTCAGGAAACACCATACACTTCTCCTGAGTGGTTGTTGGCAATTTACATCCCGCCCATCAGCATAACAAGGCTCCCAGTTCTCCATGGCCTGTCCTGCCTTTCTGGATTTTACACTTTTTTCAGATGGCCCTTTTGACCGGGGGGATGTGAGACTTCATTGTAGTGCAGATTTCCTTTGCAAGCTTGCTTGGTTGGCCAAAAAGGGCGTATGCGTTTTTTCCTGAATATATTCAGGAAAAAACGCATACGCCCTTTTTGGCCAAGTGCATCATTGTGGACGTTCGGCCTCTTTTCCTATGCTTTCAATGCAATTCCAGTCTACCTCCTGAAATCGGTTTCCTGCAATTCTGCCCCGCTTTCAAGTCCTCTTGGCAGCCTTACTTCAGTCTATTTTTGGACGATAGCTGTCATTTATAACTCTGCAGGTTTGTGAATTACAGTGCCCCTGAGCTCCTTTCTTCAACTCGCTTTCTTGTGACCTGGCCGCACACCGCAGGATGGCTTCAGGCCCTAATCTGGTTCCGGCACGGCACACTGAGCCTTTGGTTATTTCCTCTTCCTGGTGGGAAATGAGAGTTAAATTTGCCCGTCCAGACACCTCCAGCTAGTCTCTCATTGGTTTTCGGTATTCCTGTTCATCTTCCACAGAAATTGCAACCTGGGCCAAACAGGAGGTTAAAGGCGCTGACTCTCCAAGTGGGGAGAGTGTTAGTAAAGCGTCTGGAATGTTGCACCCGAGTACCAGGGGAGGAAAACTGAGACATATTTGAACACGTCTCCCGTTCACATGGTTGATCATACTTGGGTTCCACATGCATGTTTTAGCTGAAGGAAGAATACTTAAAACCTTGGTAGTTGAAACCTGTGGAATGGGTAACATGCAATATGACTTCAAAGGGTCTTCATTTGCTCACCGAACCTCTCCAATCCTATCACTGCTGCGTTTATGCCCCTGTACACATGCTTGATTCTCTTTCGGAGACATAGCAATCCATAGGTTTTAAGATACTTACTAGTCAGGTACATTCTTAGGCGTTTAATATGCGGTGTTGAGTCCATTGCGTTGAGCAAGGAGTAGCTCTTGTCTATTCCATATTTGGCTTAAGGAACTTTATCTGTGCTCATTTCAATCTCTGGTTTTATGCAGCACCCCAACTCACCTTTCCCCTTAAGCAAGCATAAGTTGGTTTTCTAAATTTGAGACCCTGTTCTGTTCTGTAATTCAGTTCCTGTGTGGCCAAGTTTACATTCCGTGTATTACTGATATCTTATGATGGTTCTTTTTCTGTGTGACTTATTTCAGTTAGAATCATCATACCTGAATCCACTCATTGTGCTGCTAAGGGCCTGATGACACAGATTTCATTGCTGAGTGATATTGCTTTGTAAGTAAATACCACAACTTCTTTATCCATTTTTCACTTTCTGCGATGTTGAACTTGTACTGTAAATGAGGTTCTTGTAAACAGAGCCGTTCCAAACTTTGGGGTGGCTGTGTCTTTTTCATTTTAATTTCCCTAAGCTATAGGACCATAAGTGGAAGTGCCCTAGGCTCTGTTGCTTTGTTTTTTAGATGTTTCAGGAAACACCATACACTTCTCCCGAGTGGTTGTTGGCAATTTACATCCCGCCCTTCAGCATAACAAGGCTCCCAGTTCTCCATGGCCTGTCCTGCCTTTCTGGATTTTACACTTTTTTCAGATGGCCCTTTTGACTGGGGGGAAGTGAGACTTCATTGTAGTGCAGATTTCCTTTGCAAGCTTGCTTGGTTGGCCAAAAAGGGCGTATGCGTTTTTTCCTGAATATATTCAGGAAAAAACGCATACGCCCTTTTTGGCCAAGTGCATCATTGTGGACGTTCTGCCTCTTTTCCTATGCTTTCAATGCAATTCCAGTCTACCTCCTGAAATCGGTTTCCTGCAATTCTGCCCCGCTTTCAAGTCCTCTTGGCAGCCTTACTTCAGTCTATTTTTGGACGATAGCTGTCATTTATAACTCTGCAGGTTTGTGAATTACAGTGCCCCTGAGCTCCTTTCTTCAACTCGCTTTCTTGTGAGCTGGCCGCAACACCGCAGGATGGCTTCAGGCCCTAATCTGGTTCCGGCACGGCACGCTGAGCCTCTGGTTATTTCCTCTTCCTGGTGGGAAATGAGAGTTAAATTTGCCCGTCCAGACACCTCCAGCTAGCCTCTCATTGGTTCTCGCTATTCCTGTTCATCTTCCGCAGAAATTGCAAACTTGGCCAAACAGGACGTTAAAGGCGCTGACTCTCCAAGTGGGGAGAGTGTTAGTAAAGCGTCTGGAATGTTGCACCCGAGTACCAGGGGAGGAAAACTGAGACATATTTGAACACGTCTCCCGTTCACATGGTTGATCATACTTGGGTTCCACATGCATGTTTTAGCTGAAGGAAGAATACCTAAAACCTGGGTAGTTGAAACCCGTGGAATGGGTACCATGCAATATGACTTCAAAGGGTCTTCATTTGCTCACCGAACCTCTCCAATCCTATCACTGCTGCGTTTATGCCCCTGTACACATGCTTGATTCTCTTTCAGAGACATAGCAATCCATAGGTTTTAAGATACTTACTAGTCAGGTACATTCTTAAGCGTTTAATATGCGGTGTTGAGTCCATTTCGTTGAGCAAGGAGTAGCTCTTGTGTATTCCATATTTGGCTTAAGGAACTTTATCTGTGCTCATTTCAATCTCTGGTTTTATGCAGCACCCCAACTCACCTTTCCCCTTAAGCAAGCATAAGTTGGTTTTCTAAATTTGAGACCCTGTTCTGTTCTGTAATTCAGTTCCTGTGTGGCCAAGTTTACATTCCGTGTATTACTGATATCTTATGATGTTTCTTTTTCTGTGTGACTTATTTCAGTTAGAATCATCATACCTGAATCCACTCATTGTGCTGCTAAGGGCCTGATGACACAGATTTCATTGCTGAGTGATATTGCTTTGTAAGTAAATACCACAACTTCTTTATCCATTTTTCACTTTCTGCGATGTTGAACTTGTACTGTAAATGAGGTTCTTGTAAACAGAGCCGTTCCAAACTTTGGGGTGGCTGTGTCTTTTTGATTTTAATTTCCCTAAGCTGTAGGACCATAAGTGGAAGTGCCCTAGGTTCTGTTGCTTTGTTTTTTAGATGTTTCAGGAAACACCATACACTTCTCCCGAGTGGTTGTTGGCAATTTACATCCCGCCCATCAGCATAACAAGGCTCCCAGTTCTCCATGGCCTGTCCTGCCTTTCTGGATTTTACACTTTTTTCAGATGGCCCTTTTGACCGGGGGGAAGTGAGACTTCATTGTAGTGCAGATTTCCTTTGCAAGCTTGCTTGGTTGGCCAAAAAGGGCGTATGCGTTTTTTCCTGAATATATTCAGGAAAAAACGCATACGCCCTTTTTGGCCAAGTGCATCATTGTGGACGTTCTGCCTCTTTTCCTATGCTTTCAATGCAATTCCAGTCTACCTCCTGAAATCGGTTTCCTGCAATTCTGCCCCGCTTTCAAGTCCTCTTGGCAGCCTTACTTCAGTCTATTTTTGGACGATAGCTGTCATTTATAACTCTGCAGGTTTGTGAATTACAGTGCCCCTGAGCTCCTTTCTTCAACTCGCTTTCTTGTGACCTGGCCGCAACACCGCAGGATGGCTTCAGGCCCTAATCTGGTTCCGGCCCGGCATGCTGAGCCTTTGGTTAATTCCTCTTCCTGGTGGGAAATGAGAGTTAAATTTGCCCGTCCAGACACCTCCAGCTAGTCTCTCATTGGTTCTCGCTATTCCTGTTCATCTTCCGCAGAAATTGCAAACTGGGCCAAACAGGAGGTTAAAGGCGCTGACTCTCCAAGACGGGAGAATGTTAGTAAAGCGTCTGGAATGTTGCACCCGAGTACCAGGGGAGGAAAACTGAGACATATTTGAACACGTCTCCCGTTCACATGGTTGATCATACTTGGGTTCCACATGCATGTTTTAGCTGAAGGAAGAATACCTTAAACCTGGAGAGATGAGACCCGTGTAATGCGTACCATGCAATATGACTTCAAAGGGTCTTCATTTGCTCACCGAACCTCTCCAATCCTATCACTGCTGCGTTTATGCCCCTGTACACATGCTTGATTCTCTTTTGGAGACATAGCAATCCATAGGTTTTCCGATACTTACTAGTCAGGTACATTCTTAGGCGTTTAATATGCGGTGTTGAGTCCATTTCGTTGAGCAAGGAGTAGCTCTTGTCTATTCCATATTTGGCTTAAGGAACTTTATCTGTGCTCATTTCAATCTCTGGTTTTATGCAGCACCCCAACTCACCTTTCCCCTTAAGCAAGCATAAGTTGGTTTTCTAAATTTGAGACCCTGTTCTGTTCTGTAATTCAGTTCCTGTGTAGCCAAGTTTACATTCCGTGTATTACTGATATCTTATGATGGTTCTTTTTCTGTGTGACTTATTTCAGTTAGAATCATCATACCTGAATCCACTCATTGTGCTGCTATGGGCCTGATGACACAGATTTCATTGCTGAGTGATATTGCTTTGTAAGTAAATACCACAATTTCTTTATCCATTTTTCACTTTCTGCGATGTTGAACTTGTACTGTAAACGAGGTTCTTGTAAACAGAGCCGTTCGAAAGTTTGGGGTGGCTGTGTCTTTTTGATTTTAATTTCCCTAAGCTATAGGACCATAAGTAGCAGTGCCCTAGGCTCTGTTGCTTTGTTTTTTAGATGTTTCAGGAAACACCATACACTTCTCCCGAGTGGTTGTTGGCAATTTACATCCCGCCCATCAGCATAACAAGGCTCCCAGTTCTCCATGGCCTGTCCTGCCTTTCTGGATTTTACACTTTTTTCAGATGGCCCTTTTGACCGGGGGGAAGTGAGACTTCATTGTAGTGCAGATTTCCTTTGCAAGCCTGCTTGGTTGGCCAAAAAGGGCGTATGCGTTTTTTCCTGAATATATTCAGGAAAAAACGCATACGCCCTTTTTGGCCAAGTGCATCATTGTGGACGTTCTGCCTCTTTTCCTATGCTTTCAATGCAATTCCAGTGTACCTCCTGAAATCGGTTTCCTGCAATTCTGCCCCGCTTTCAAGTCCTCTTGGCAGCCTTACTTCAGTCTATTTTTGGACGATAGCTGTCATTTATAACTCTGCAGGTTTGTGAATTACAGTGCCCCTGAGCTCCTTTCTTCAACTCGCTTTCTTGTGACCTGGCCGCAACACCGCAGGATGGCTTCAGGCCCTAATCTGGTTCCGGCCCGGCATGCTGAGCCTTTGGTTAATTCCTCTTCCTGGTGGGAAATGAGAGTTAAATTTGCCCGTCCAGACACCTCTAGCTAGCCTCTCATTGGTTCTCGCTATTCCTGTTCATCTTCCACAGAAATTGCAAACTGGGCCAAACAGGAGGTTAAAGGGACTGACTCTCCAAGTCGGGAGAGTGTCAGTAAACCGTCTGGAATGTTGCACCCGAGTACCAGGGGAGGAAAACTGAGACATATTTGAACACGTCTCCCGTTCACATGGTTGATCATACTTGGGTTCCACATGCATGTTTTAGCTGAAGGAGGAATACCTTAAACCTGGGTAGTTGAAACCCGTGTAATGGGTACCATGCAATATGACTTCAAAGGGTCTTCATATGCTCACCGAACCTCTCCAATCCTATCACTGCTGCGTTTATGCCCCTGTACACATGCTTGATTCTCTTTCGGAGACATAGCAATCCATAGGTTTTAAGATACTTACTAGTCAGGTACATTCTTAGGCGTTTAATATGGGGTGTTCAGTCCATTTCGTTGAGCAAGGAGTAGCTCTTGTCTATTCCATATTTGGCTTAAGGAACTTTATCTGTGCTCATTTCAATCTCTGGTTTTATGCAGCACCCCAACTCACCTTTCCCCTTAAGCAAGCATAAGTTGGTTTTCTAAATTTGAGACCCTGTTCTGTTCTGTAATTCAGTTCCTGTGTAGCCAAGTTTACATTCCGTGTATTACTGATATCTTATGATGTTTCTTTTTCTGTGTGACTTATTTCAGTTAGAATCATCATACCTGAACCCACTCATTGTGCTGCTAAGGGCCTGATGACACAGATTTCATTGCTGAGTGATATTGCTTTGTAAGTAAATACCACAACTTCTTTATCCATTTTTCACTTTCTGCGATGTTGAACTTGTACTGTAAACGAGGTTCTTGTAAACAGAGCCGATCCAAACTTTGGGGTGGCTGTGTCTTTTTGATTTTAATTTCCCTAAGCTATAGGACCATAAGTGGAAGTGCCCTAGGTTCTGTTGCTTTGTTTTTTAGATGTTTCAGGAAACACCATACACTTCTCCCGAGTGGTTGTTGGCAATTTACATCCCGCCCATCAGCATAACAAGGCTCCCAGTTCTCCATGGCCTGTCCTGCCTTTCTTGATTTTACAGTTTCTTCAGATGGCCCTTTTGACCGGGGGGAAGTGAGACTTCATTGTAGTGCAGATTTCCTTTGCAAGCTTGCTTGGTTGGCCAAAAAGGGCGTATGCGTTTTTTCCTGAATATATTCAGGAAAAAACGCATACGCCCTTTTTGGCCAAGTGCATCATTGTGTACGTTCTGCCTCTTTTCCTATGCTTTCAATGCAATTCCAGTCTACCTCCTGAAATCGGTTTCCTGCAATTCTGCCCCGCTTTCAAGTCCTCTTGGCAGCCTTACTTCAGTATATTTTTGGACGATAGCTGTCATTTATAACTCTGCAGGTTTGTGAATTACAGTGCCCCTGAGCTCCTTTCTTCAACTCGCTTTCTTTTGAGCTGGGCGCAACACCGCAGGATGGCTTCAGGCCCTAATCTGGTTCCGGTACGGCACGCTGAGCCTTTGGTTATTTCCTCTTCCTGGTGGGAAATGAGAGTTAAATTTGCCCGTCCAGACACCTCCAGCTAGTCTCTCATTGGTTCTCGCTATTCCTGTTCATCTTCCGCAGAAATTGCAAACTGCGCCAAACCGGAGGTTAAAGGGACTGACTCTCCAAGTCGGGAGAGTGTTAGTAAAGCGTCTGGAATGTTGCACCCGAGGACCAGGGTACGAAAACTGAGACATATTTGAACACGTCTCCCGATCACATGGTTGATCATACTTGGGTTCCACATGCATGTTTTAGCTGAAGGAAGAATACCTTAAACCTGGGTAGTTGAAACTCGTGGAATGGGTACCATGCAATATGACTTCAAAGGGTCTTCATTTGCTCACGAACCTCTCCAATCCTATCACTGCTGCGTTTATGCCCCTGTACACATGCTTGATTCTCTTTCGGAGACATAGCAATCCATAGGTTTTAAGATACTTACTAGTAAGGTACATTCTTAGGCGTTTAATATGCGGTGTTGAGTCCATTTTGATGAGCAAGGAGTAGCTCTTGTCTATTCCATATTTGGCTTAAGGAACTTTATCTGTGCTCATTTCAATCTCTGGTTTTATGCAGCACCCCAACTCACCTTTCCCCTTAAGCAAGCATAAGTTGGTTTTCTAAATGTGAGACCCTGTTCTGTTCTGTAATTCAGTTCCTGTGTAGCCAAGTTTACATTCCGTGTATTACTGATATCTTATGATGTTTCTTTTTCTGTGTGACTTATTTCAGTTAGAATCATCATACCTGAATCCACTCATTGTGATGCTAAGGGCCTGATGACACAGATTTCATTGCTGAGTGATATTGCTTTGTAAGTAAATACCACAACTTCTTTATCCATTTTTCACTTTCTGCGATGTTGAACTTGTACTGTAAACGAGGTTCTTGTAAACAGAGCCATTCCAAACTTTGGGGTGGCTGTGTCTTTTTGATTTTAAATTCCCTAAGCTATAGGACCATAAGTGGAAGTGCCCTAGGCTCTGTTGCTTTGTTTTTTAGATGTTTCAGGAAACACCATACACTTCTCCTGAGTGTTTGTTGGCAATTTACATCCCGCCCTTCAGCATAACAAGGCTCCCAGTTCTCCATGGCCTGTCCTGCCTTTCTGGATTTTACACTTTTTTCAGATGGCCCTTTTGACCGGGGGGAAGTGAGACTTCATTGTAGTGCAGATTTCCTTTGCAAGCTTGCTTGGTTGGCCAAAAAGGGCGTATGCGTTTTTTCCTGAATATATTCAGGAAAAAACGCATACGCCCTTTTTGGCCAAGTGCATCATTGTGGACGTTCTGCCTCTTTTCCTATGCTTTCAATGCAATTCCAGTCTACCTCCTGAAATCGGTTTCCTGCAATTCTGCCCCGCTTTCAAGTCCTCTTGGCAGCCTTACTTCAGTCTATTTTTGGACGATTGCTGTCATTTATAACTCTGCAGGTTTGTGAATTACAGTGCCCCTGAGCTGCTTTCTTCAACTCGCTTTCTTTTGAGCTGGCCGCAACACCGCAGGATGGCTTCAGGCCCTAATCTGGTTCCGGCACGAAACACTGAGCCTTTGGTTATTTCCTCTTCCTGGTGGGAAATGAGAGTTAAATTTGCCCGTCCAGACACCTCCAGCTAGTCTCTCATTGGTTCTCGCTACTCCTGTTCATCTTCCACAGAAATTGCAAACTGGGCCAAACAGGAGGTTAAAGGGACTGACTCTCCAAGTGGGGAGAGTGTTAGTAAAGCGTCTGGAATGTTGCACCCGAGTACCAGGGTACGAAAACTGAGACATATTTGAACACGTCTCCCGATCACATGGTTGATCATACTCTAGGTTCCACATGCATATTTTAGATGAAGGAAGAATACCTTAAACCTGGGTAGTTGAAACTCGTGGAATGGGTACCATGCAATATGACTTCAAAGGGTCTTCATTTGCTCACGAACCTCTCCAATCCTATCACTGCTGCGTTTATGCCCCTGTACACATGCTTGATTCTCTTTCGGAGACATAGCAATCCATAGGTTTTAAGATACTTACTAGTCAGGTACATTCTTAGGTGTTTAATATGCGGTGTTGAGTCCATTTTGATGAGCAAGGAGTAGCTCTTGTCTATTCCATATTTGGCTTAAGGAACTTTATCTGTGCTCATTTCAATCTCTGGTTTTATGCAGCACCCCAACTCACCTTTCCCCTTAAGCAAGCATAAGTTGGTTTTCTAAATGTGAGACCCTGTTCTGTTCTGTAATTCAGTTCCTGTGTAGCCAAGTTTACATTCCGTGTATTACTGATATCTTATGATGTTTCTTTTTCTGTGTGACTTATTTCAGTTAGAATCATCATACCTGAATCCACTCATTGTGCTGCTAAGGGCCTGATGACACAGATTTCATTGCTGAGTGATATTGCTTTGTAAGTAAATACCACAACTTCTTTATCCATTTTTCACTTTCTGCGATGTTGAACTTGTACTGTAAACGAGGTTCTTGTAAACAGAGCCATTCCAAACTTTGGGGTGGCTGTGTCTTTTTGATTTTAAATTCCCTAAGCTATAGGACCATAAGTGGAAGTGCCCTAGGCTCTGTTGCTTTGTTTTTTAGATGTTTCAGGAAACACCATACACTTCTCCCGAGTGTTTGTTGGCAATTTACATCCCGCCCTTCAGCATAACAAGGCTCCCAGTTCTCCATGGCCTGTCCTGCCTTTCTGGATTTTACACTTTTTTCAGATGGCCCTTTTGACCGGGGGGAAGTGAGACTTCATTGTAGTGCAGATTTCCTTTGCAAGCTTGCTTGGTTGGCCAAAAAGGGCGTATGCGTTTTTTCCTGAATATATTCAGGAAAAAACGCATACGCCCTTTTTGGCCAAGTGCATCATTGTGGACGTTCTGCCTCTTTTCCTATGCTTTCAATGCAATTCCAGTCTACCTCCTCAAATCGGTTTCCTGCAATTCTGCCCCGCTTTCAAGTCCTCTTGGCAGCCTTACTTCAGTCTATTTTTGGACGATAGCTGTCATTTATATCTCTGCAGGTTTGTGAATTACAGTGCCCCTGAGCTGCTTTCTTCAACTCGCTTTCTTTTGAGCTGGCCGCAACACCGCAGGATGGCTTCAGGCCCTAATCTGGTTCCGGCACGAAACACTGAGCCTTTGGTTATTTCCTCTTCCTGGTGGGAAATGAGAGTTAAATTTGCCCGTCCAGACACCTCCAGCTAGTCTCTCATTGGTTCTCGCTACTCCTGTTCATCTTCCACAGAAATTGCAAACTGGGCCAAACAGGAGGTTAAAGGGACTGACTCTCCAAGTGGGGAGAGTGTTAGTAAAGCGTCTGGAATGTTGCACCCGAGTACCAGGGTACGAAAACTGAGACATATTTGAACACGTCTCCCGATCACATGGTTGATCATACTCTAGGTTCCACATGCATATTTTAGATGAAGGAAGAATACCTTAAACCTGGGTAGTTGAAACTCGTGGAATGGGTACCATGCAATATGACTTCAAAGGGTCTTCATTTGCTCACGAACCTCTCCAATCCTATCACTGCTGCGTTTATGCCCCTGTACACATGCTTGATTCTCTTTCGGAGACATAGCAATCCATAGGTTTTAAGATACTTACTAGTCAGGTACATTCTTAGGTGTTTAATATGCGGTGTTGAGTCCATTTTGATGAGCAAGGAGTAGCTCTTGTCTATTCCATATTTGGCTTAAGGAACTTTATCTGTGCTCATTTCAATCTCTGGTTTTATGCAGCACCCCAACTCACCTTTCCCCTTAAGCAAGCATAAGTTGGTTTTCTAAATGTGAGACCCTGTTCTGTTCTGTAATTCAGTTCCTGTGTAGCCAAGTTTACATTCCGTGTATTACTGATATCTTATGATGTTTCTTTTTCTGTGTGACTTATTTCAGTTAGAATCATCATACCTGAATCCACTCATTGTGCTGCTAAGGGCCTGATGACACAGATTTCATTGCTGAGTGATATTGCTTTGTAAGTAAATACCACAACTTCTTTATCCATTTTTCACTTTCTGCGATGTTGAACTTGTACTGTAAACGAGGTTCTTGTAAACAGAGGCGTCCCAAACTTTGGGGTGGCTGTGTCTTTTTGATTTTAAATTCCCTAAGCTATAGGACCATAAGTGGAAGTGCCCTAGGCTCTGTTGCTTTGTTTTTTAGATGTTTCAGGAAACACCATACACTTCTCCTGAGTGGTTGTTGGCAATTTACATCCCGCCCATCAGCATAACAAGGCTCCCAGTTCTCCATGGCCTGTCCTGCCTTTCTGGATTTTACACTTTTTTCAGATGGCCCTTTTGACCGGGGGGAAGTGAGACTTCATTGTAGTGCAGATTTCCTTTGCAAGCTTGCTTGGTTGGCCAAAAAGGGCGTATGCGTTTTTTCCTGAATATATTCAGGAAAAAACGCATACGCCCTTTTTGGCCAAGTGCATCATTGTGGACGTTCTGCCTCTTTTCCTATGCTTTCAATGCAATTCCAGTCTACCTCCTGAAATCGGTTTCCTGCAATTCTGCCCCGCTTTCAAGTCCTCTTGGCAGCCTTACTTCAGTCTATTTTTGGACGATAGCTGTCATTTATAACTCTGCAGGTTTGTGAATTACAGTGCCCCTGAGCTCCTTTCTTCAACTCGCTTTCTTTTGAGCTGGCCGCAACACTGCAGGATGGCTTCAGGCCCTAATCTGGTTCTGGCACGGCACGCTGAGCCTTTGGTTATTTCCTCTTCCTGGTGGGAAATGAGAGTTAAATTTGCCCGTCCAGACACCTCCAGCTAGTCTCTCATTGGTTTTCGGTATTCCTGTTCATCTTCCACAGAAATTGCAACCTGGGCCAAACAGGAGGTTAAAGGCGCTGACTCTCCAAGTGGGGAGAGTGTTAGTAAAGCGTCTGGAATGTTGCACCCGAGTACCAGGGGAGGAAAACTGAGACATATTTGAACACATCTCCCGTTCACATGGTTGATCATACTTGGGTTCCACATGCATGTTTTAGCTGAAGGAAGAATACCTTAAACCTGGGTATTTGAAACCCGTGGAATGGGTACCATGCAATATGACTTCAAAGGGTCTTCATTTGCTCACCGAACCTCTCCAATCCTATCACTGCTGCGTTTATGCCCCTGTACACATGCTTGATTCTCTTTCGGAGACATAGCAATCCATAGGTTTTAAGATACTTACTAGTCAGGTACATTATTAGGCGTTTAATATGCGGTGTTGAGTCCATTGTGTTGAGCAAGGAGTAGCTCTTGTCTATTCCATATTTGGCTTAAGGAACTTTATCTGTGCTCATTTCAATCTCTGGTTTTATGCAGCACCCCAACTCACCTTTCCCCTTAAGCAAGCATAAGTTGGTTTTCTAAATTTGAGACCCTGTTCTGTTCTGTAATTCAGTTCCTGTGTAGCCAAGTTTATATTCCGTGTATTACTGATATCTTATGATGTTTCTTTTTCTGTGTGACTTATTTCAGTTAGAATCATCATACCTGAATCCACTCATTGTGCTGCTAAGGGCCTGATGACACAGATTTCATTGCTGAGTGATATTGCTTTGTAAGTAAATACCACAACTTTTTTATCCATTTTTCACTTTCTGCGATGTTGAACTTGTACTGTAAACGAGGTTCTTGTAAACAGAGCCATTCCAAACTTTGGGGTGGCTGTGTCTTTTTGATTTTAAATTCCCTAAGCTATAGGACCATAAGTGGAAGTGCCCTAGGCTCTGTTGCTTTGTTTTTTAGATGTTTCAGGAAACACCATACACTTCTCCCGAGTGTTTGTTGGCAATTTACATCCCGCCCTTCAGCATAACAAGGCTCCCAGTTCTCCATGGCCTGTCCTTCTTTTCTGGATTTTACACTTTTTTCAGATGGCCCTTTTGACCGGGGGGAAGTGAGACTTCATTGTAGTGCAGATTTCCTTTGCAAGCTTGCTTGGTTGGCCAAAAAGGGCGTATGCGTTTTTTCCTGAATATATTCAGGAAAAAACGCATACGCCCTTTTTGGCCAAGTGCATCATTGTGGACGTTCTGCCTCTTTTCCTATGCTTTCAATGCAATTCCAGTCTACCTCCTGAAATCGGTTTCCTGCAATTCTGCCCCGCTTTCAAGTCCTCTTGGCAGCCTTACTTCAGTCTATTTTTGGACGATAGCTGTCATTTATAACTCTGCAGGTTTGTGAATTACAGTGCCCCTGAGCTGCTTTCTTCAACTCGCTTTCTTTTGAGCTGGCCGAAACACCGCAGGATGGCTTCAGGCCCTAATCTGGTTCCGGCACGAAACACTGAGCCTTTGGTTATTTCCTCTTCCTGGTGGGAAATGAGAGTTAAATTTGCCCGTCCAGACACCTCCAGCTAGCCTCTCATTGGTTCTCGCTACTCCTGCTCCTCTTCCACAGAAATTGCAAACTGGGCCAAACAGGAGGTTAAAGGGACTGACTCTCCAAGTGGGGAGAGTGTTAGTAAAGCGTCTGGAATGTTGCACCCGAGTACCAGGGGAGGAAAACTGAGACATATTTGAACACGTCTCCCGATCACATGGTTGATCATACTCTAGGTTCCACATGCATGTTTTAGCTGAAGGAAGAATACCTTAAACCTGGGTAGTTGAAACCCGTGGAATGGGTACCATGCAATGTGTCTTCAAAGGGTCTTCATTTGCTCACCGAACCTCTCCAATCCTATCACTGCTGCGTTTATGCCCCTGTACACATGCTTGATTCTCTTTCGGAGACATAGCAATCCATAGGTTTTAAGATACTTACTGGTCAGGTACATTCTTAGGCGTTTAATATGCGGTGTTGAGTCCATTTCGTTGAGCAAGGAGTAGCTCTTGTCTATTCCATATTTGGCTTAAGGAACTTTATCTGTGCTCATTTCAATCTCTGGTTTTATGCAGCACCCCAACTCACCTTTACCCTTAAGCAAGCATAAGTTGGTTTTCTAAATTTGAGACCCTGTTCTGTTTTGGAATTCAGTTCCTGTGTAGCCAAGTTTACATTCCGTGTATTAGTGATATCTTATGATGTTTCTTTTTCTGTGTGACTTATTTCAGTTAGAATCATCATACCTGAATCCACTCATTGTGCTGCTAAGGGCCTGATGACACAGATTTCATTGCTGAGTGATATTGCTTTGTAAGTAAATACCACAAATTCTTTATCCATTTTTCACTTTCTGCGATGTTGAACTTGTACTGTAAACGAGGTTCTTGTAAACAGAGCCATTCCAAACTTTGGGGTGGCTGTGTCTTTTTGATTTTAATTTCCCTAAGCTATAGGACCATAAATGGAAGTGCCCTAGGTTCTGTTGCTTTGTTTTTTAGATGTTTCAGGAAACACCATACACTTCTCCTGAGTGGTTGTTGGCAATTTACATCCCGCCCATCAGCATAACAAGGCTCCCAGTTCTCCATGGCCTGTCCTGCCTTTCTGGATTTTACACTTTTTTCAGATGGCCCTTTTGACCGGGGGGATGTGAGACTTCATTGTAGTGCAGATTTCCTTTGCAAGCTTGCTTGGTTGGCCAAAAAGGGCGTATGCGTTTTTTCCTGAATATATTCAGGAAAAAACGCATACGCCCTTTTTGGCCAAGTGCATCATTGTGGACGTTCGGCCTCTTTTCCTATGCTTTCAATGCAATTCCAGTCTACCTCCTGAAATCGGTTTCCTGCAATTCTGCCCCGCTTTCAAGTCCTCTTGGCAGCCTTACTTCAGTCTATTTTTGGACGATAGCTGTCATTTATAACTCTGCAGGTTTGTGAATTACAGTGCCCCTGAGCTCCTTTCTTCAACTCGCTTTCTTGTGACCTGGCCGCACACCGCAGGATGGCTTCAGGCCCTAATCTGGTTCCGGCACGGCACACTGAGCCTTTGGTTATTTCCTCTTCCTGGTGGGAAATGAGAGTTAAATTTGCCCGTCCAGACACCTCCAGCTAGTCTCTCATTGGTTTTCGGTATTCCTGTTCATCTTCCACAGAAATTGCAACCTGGGCCAAACAGGAGGTTAAAGGCGCTGACTCTCCAAGTGGGGAGAGTGTTAGTAAAGCGTCTGGAATGTTGCACCCGAGTACCAGGGGAGGAAAACTGAGACATATTTGAACACGTCTCCCGTTCACATGGTTGATCATACTTGGGTTCCACATGCATGTTTTAGCTGAAGGAAGAATACTTAAAACCTTGGTAGTTGAAACCTGTGGAATGGGTAACATGCAATATGACTTCAAAGGGTCTTCATTTGCTCACCGAACCTCTCCAATCCTATCACTGCTGCGTTTATGCCCCTGTACACATGCTTGATTCTCTTTCGGAGACATAGCAATCCATAGGTTTTAAGATACTTACTAGTCAGGTACATTCTTAGGCGTTTAATATGCGGTGTTGAGTCCATTGCGTTGAGCAAGGAGTAGCTCTTGTCTATTCCATATTTGGCTTAAGGAACTTTATCTGTGCTCATTTCAATCTCTGGTTTTATGCAGCACCCCAACTCACCTTTCCCCTTAAGCAAGCATAAGTTGGTTTTCTAAATTTGAGACCCTGTTCTGTTCTGTAATTCAGTTCCTGTGTGGCCAAGTTTACATTCCGTGTATTACTGATATCTTATGATGGTTCTTTTTCTGTGTGACTTATTTCAGTTAGAATCATCATACCTGAATCCACTCATTGTGCTGCTAAGGGCCTGATGACACAGATTTCATTGCTGAGTGATATTGCTTTGTAAGTAAATACCACAACTTCTTTATCCATTTTTCACTTTCTGCGATGTTGAACTTGTACTGTAAATGAGGTTCTTGTAAACAGAGCCGTTCCAAACTTTGGGGTGGCTGTGTCTTTTTCATTTTAATTTCCCTAAGCTATAGGACCATAAGTGGAAGTGCCCTAGGCTCTGTTGCTTTGTTTTTTAGATGTTTCAGGAAACACCATACACTTCTCCCGAGTGGTTGTTGGCAATTTACATCCCGCCCTTCAGCATAACAAGGCTCCCAGTTCTCCATGGCCTGTCCTGCCTTTCTGGATTTTACACTTTTTTCAGATGGCCCTTTTGACTGGGGGGAAGTGAGACTTCATTGTAGTGCAGATTTCCTTTGCAAGCTTGCTTGGTTGGCCAAAAAGGGCGTATGCGTTTTTTCCTGAATATATTCAGGAAAAAACGCATACGCCCTTTTTGGCCAAGTGCATCATTGTGGACGTTCTGCCTCTTTTCCTATGCTTTCAATGCAATTCCAGTCTACCTCCTGAAATCGGTTTCCTGCAATTCTGCCCCGCTTTCAAGTCCTCTTGGCAGCCTTACTTCAGTCTATTTTTGGACGATAGCTGTCATTTATAACTCTGCAGGTTTGTGAATTACAGTGCCCCTGAGCTCCTTTCTTCAACTCGCTTTCTTGTGAGCTGGCCGCAACACCGCAGGATGGCTTCAGGCCCTAATCTGGTTCCGGCACGGCACGCTGAGCCTCTGGTTATTTCCTCTTCCTGGTGGGAAATGAGAGTTAAATTTGCCCGTCCAGACACCTCCAGCTAGCCTCTCATTGGTTCTCGCCATTCCTGTTCATCTTCCGCAGAAATTGCAAACTTGGCCAAACAGGACGTTAAAGGCGCTGACTCTCCAAGTGGGGAGAGTGTTAGTAAAGCGTCTGGAATGTTGCACCCGAGTACCAGGGGAGGAAAACTGAGACATATTTGAACACGTCTCCCGTTCACATGGTTGATCATACTTGGGTTCCACATGCATGTTTTAGCTGAAGGAAGAATACCTAAAACCTGGGTAGTTGAAACCCGTGGAATGGGTACCATGCAATATGACTTCAAAGGGTCTTCATTTGCTCACCGAACCTCTCCAATCCTATCACTGCTGCGTTTATGCCCCTGTACACATGCTTGATTCTCTTTCGGAGACATAGCAATCCATAGGTTTTAAGATACTTACTAGTCAGGTACATTCTTAAGCGTTTAATATGCGGTGTTGAGTCCATTTCGTTGAGCAAGGAGTAGCTCTTGTGTATTCCATATTTGGCTTAAGGAACTTTATCTGTGCTCATTTCAATCTCTGGTTTTATGCAGCACCCCAACTCACCTTTCCCCTTAAGCAAGCATAAGTTGGTTTTCTAAATTTGAGACCCTGTTCTGTTCTGTAATTCAGTTCCTGTGTGGCCAAGTTTACATTCCGTGTATTACTGATATCTTATGATGTTTCTTTTTCTGTGTGACTTATTTCAGTTAGAATCATCATACCTGAATCCACTCATTGTGCTGCTAAGGGCCTGATGACACAGATTTCATTGCTGAGTGATATTGCTTTGTAAGTAAATACCACAACTTCTTTATCCATTTTTCACTTTCTGCGATGTTGAACTTGTACTGTAAATGAGGTTCTTGTAAACAGAGCCGTTCCAAACTTTGGGGTGGCTGTGTCTTTTTGATTTTAATTTCCCTAAGCTGTAGGACCATAAGTGGAAGTGCCCTAGGTTCTGTTGCTTTGTTTTTTAGATGTTTCAGGAAACACCATACACTTCTCCCGAGTGGTTGTTGGCAATTTACATCCCGCCCATCAGCATAACAAGGCTCCCAGTTCTCCATGGCCTGTCCTGCCTTTCTGGATTTTACACTTTTTTCAGATGGCCCTTTTGACCGGGGGGAAGTGAGACTTCATTGTAGTGCAGATTTCCTTTGCAAGCTTGCTTGGTTGGCCAAAAAGGGCGTATGCGTTTTTTCCTGAATATATTCAGGAAAAAACGCATACGCCCTTTTTGGCCAAGTGCATCATTGTGGACGTTCTGCCTCTTTTCCTATGCTTTCAATGCAATTCCAGTCTACCTCCTGAAATCGGTTTCCTGCAATTCTGCCCCGCTTTCAAGTCCTCTTGGCAGCCTTACTTCAGTCTATTTTTGGACGATAGCTGTCATTTATAACTCTGCAGGTTTGTGAATTACAGTGCCCCTGAGCTCCTTTCTTCAACTCGCTTTCTTGTGACCTGGCCGCAACACCGCAGGATGGCTTCAGGCCCTAATCTGGTTCCGGCCCGGCATGCTGAGCCTTTGGTTAATTCCTCTTCCTGGTGGGAAATGAGAGTTAAATTTGCCCGTCCAGACACCTCCAGCTAGTCTCTCATTGGTTCTCGCTATTCCTGTTCATCTTCCGCAGAAATTGCAAACTGGGCCAAACAGGAGGTTAAAGGCGCTGACTCTCCAAGACGGGAGAATGTTAGTAAAGCGTCTGGAATGTTGCACCCGAGTACCAGGGGAGGAAAACTGAGACATATTTGAACACGTCTCCCGTTCACATGGTTGATCATACTTGGGTTCCACATGCATGTTTTAGCTGAAGGAAGAATACCTTAAACCTGGAGAGATGAGACCCGTGTAATGCGTACCATGCAATATGACTTCAAAGGGTCTTCATTTGCTCACCGAACCTCTCCAATCCTATCACTGCTGCGTTTATGCCCCTGTACACATGCTTGATTCTCTTTTGGAGACATAGCAATCCATAGGTTTTCCGATACTTACTAGTCAGGTACATTCTTAGGCGTTTAATATGCGGTGTTGAGTCCATTTCGTTGAGCAAGGAGTAGCTCTTGTCTATTCCATATTTGGCTTAAGGAACTTTATCTGTGCTCATTTCAATCTCTGGTTTTATGCAGCACCCCAACTCACCTTTCCCCTTAAGCAAGCATAAGTTGGTTTTCTAAATTTGAGACCCTGTTCTGTTCTGTAATTCAGTTCCTGTGTAGCCAAGTTTACATTCCGTGTATTACTGATATCTTATGATGGTTCTTTTTCTGTGTGACTTATTTCAGTTAGAATCATCATACCTGAATCCACTCATTGTGCTGCTATGGGCCTGATGACACAGATTTCATTGCTGAGTGATATTGCTTTGTAAGTAAATACCACAATTTCTTTATCCATTTTTCACTTTCTGCGATGTTGAACTTGTACTGTAAACGAGGTTCTTGTAAACAGAGCCGTTCGAAAGTTTGGGGTGGCTGTGTCTTTTTGATTTTAATTTCCCTAAGCTATAGGACCATAAGTAGCAGTGCCCTAGGCTCTGTTGCTTTGTTTTTTAGATGTTTCAGGAAACACCATACACTTCTCCCGAGTGGTTGTTGGCAATTTACATCCCGCCCATCAGCATAACAAGGCTCCCAGTTCTCCATGGCCTGTCCTGCCTTTCTGGATTTTACACTTTTTTCAGATGGCCCTTTTGCCCGGGGGGGAGTGAGACTTCATTGTAGTGCAGATTTCCTTTGCAAGCTTGCTTGGTTGGCCAAAAAGTGCGTATGCGTTTTTTCCTGAATATATTCAGGAAAAAACGCATACGCCCTTTTTGGCCAAGTGCATCATTGTGGACGTTCTGCCTCTTTTCCTATGCTTTCAATGCAATTCCAGTCTACCTCCTGAAATCGGTTTCCTGCAATTCTGCCCCGCTTTCAAGTCCTCTTGGCAGCCTTACTTCAGTCTATTTTTGGACGATAGCTGTCATTTATAACTCTGCAGGTTTGTGAATTACAGTGCCCCTGAGCTCCTTTCTTCAACTTGCTTTCTTGTGACCTGGCCGCAACACCGCAGGATGGCTTCAGGCCCTAATCTGGGTCCGGCACGGCATGCTGAGCCTTTGGTTATTTCCTCTTCCTGGTGGGAAATGAGAGTTAAATTTGCCCGTCCAGACACCTCCAGCTAGCCTCTCATTGGTTCTCGCTATTCCTGTTCATCTTCCGCAGAAATTGCAAACTGGGCCAAACAGGAGGTTAAAGGGACTGACTCTCCAAGTCGGGAGAGTGTTAGTAAAGCGTCTGGAATGTTGCACCCGAGTACCAGGGGAGGAAAACTGAGACATATTTGAACACGTCTCCCGTTCACATGGTTGATCATACTCTGGGTTCCACATGCATGTTTTAGCTGAAGGAAGAATACCTTAAACCTGGAGAGTTGAGACCCGTGTAATGGGTACCATGCAATATGACTTCAAAGGGTCTTCATTTGCTCACCGAACCTCTCCAATCCTATCACTGCTGCGTTTATTCCCCTGTACACATGCTTGATTCTCTTTTGGAGACATAGCAATCCATAGGTTTTAAAATACTTACTAGTCAGGTACATTCTTAGGGGTTTAATATGGGGTTTTGAGTCCATTTCGTTGAGCAAGGAGTAGCTCTTGTCTATTCCATATTTGGCTTAAGGAACTTTATCTGTGCTCATTTCAATCTCTGGTTTTATGCAGCACCCCAACTCACCTTTCCCCTTAAGCAAGCATAAGTTGGTTTTCTAAATTTGAGACCCTCTTCTGTTCTGTAATTCAGTTCCTGTGTAGCCAAGTTTACATTCCGTGTATTAGTGATAACTTATGATGTTTCTTTTTCTGTGTGACTTATTTCAGTTAGAATCATCATACCAGAATCCACTCATTATGCTGCTACGGGCCTGATGACATAGATTTCATTGCTGAGTGATACTGCATTGTACGTAAGTACCACAAGTTCTTTATCCATTTTTCACTTTCTGCGATGTTGAACTTGTACTGTAAACGAGGTTCTTGTAAACAGAGCCGTTCCAAACTTTGGGGTGGCTGTGTCTTTTTGATTTCAATTTCCCTAATCTATAGGACCATAAGTGGCAGTGCCCTAGGCTCTGTTGCTTTGTTTTTTAGATGTTTCAGGAAACACCATACACTTCTCCCGAGTGGTTGTTGGCAATTTACATCCCGCCCATCAGCAGAACAAGGCTCCCAGTTCTCCATGGCCTGTCCTGCCTTTCTGGATTTTACACTTTTTTCAGATGGCCCTTTTGCCCGGGGGGGAGTGAGACTTCATTGTAGTGCAGATTTCCTTTGCAAGCTTGCTTGGTTGGCCAAAAAGGGCGTATGCGTTTTTTCCTGAATATATTCAGGAAAAAACGCATACGCCCTTTTTGGCCAAGTGCATCATTGTGGACGTTCTGCCTCTTTTCCTATGCTTTCAATGCAATTCCAGTCTACCTCCTGAAATCGGTTTCCTGCAATTCTGCCCCGCTTTCAAGTCCTCTTGGCAGCCTTACTTCAGTCTATTTTTGGACGATAGCTGTCATTTATAACTCTGCAGGTTTGTGAATTACAGTGCCCCTGAGCTCCTTTCTTCAACTCACTTTCTTGTGACCTGGCCGCAACACCGCAGGATGTCTTCAGGCCCTAATCTGGTTCCGGTACGGCACACTGAGCCTTTGGTTATTTCCTCTTCCTGGTGGGAAATGAGAGTTAAATTTGCCCATCCAGATACCTCCAGCTAGCCTCTCATTGGTTCTCGCTATTCCTGTTCATCTTCCGCAGAAATTGCAAACTGGGCCAAACAGGAGGTTAAAGGCGCTGACTCTCCAAGTGGGGAGAGTGTTAGTAAAGCGTCTGGAATGTTGCACCCGAGTACCAGGGGAGGAAAACTGAGACATATTTGAACACGTCTCCCGTTCACTTGGTTGATCATACTTGGGTTCCACATGCATGTTTTAGCTGAAGGAAGAATACCTTAAACATGGAGAGTTGAGACCCGTGTAATGGGTACCATGCAATATGACTTCAAAGGGTCTTCATTTGCTCACCGAACCTCTCCAATCCTATCACTGCTGCGTTTATGCCCCTGTACACACGCTTGATTCTCTTTTGGAGACATAGCAATCCATAGGTTTTAAGATACTTACTAGTCAGGTACATTCTTAGGCGTTTAATATGGGGTGTTGAGTCCATTTCGTTGAGCAAGGAGTAGCTCTTGTCTATTCCATATTTGGCTTAAGGAACTTTATCTGTGCTCATTTCAATCTCTGGTTTTATGCAGCACCCCAACTCACCTTTCCCCTTAAGCAAGCATAAGTTGGTTTTTTAAATTTGAGACACTGTTCTGTTTTGGAATTCAGTTCCTGTGTAGCCAAGTTTACATTCCGTGTATTACTGATATCTTATGATGTTTCTTTTTCTGTGTGACTTATTTCAGTTAGAATCATTGTACCTGAATCCACTCATTGTGCTGCTAAGGGCCTGATGACACAGATTTCATTGCTGAGTGATATTGCTTTGTAAGTAAATACCACAAGTTCTTTATCCATTTTTCACTTTCTGCGATGTTGAACTTGTACTGTAAACGAGGTTCTTGTAAACAGAGCCGTTCCAAACTTTGGGGTGGCTGTGTCTTTTTGATTTTAATTTCCCTAAGCTATAGGACCATAAGTGGAAGTGCCCTAGGTTCTGTTGCTTTGTTTTTTAGATGTTTCAGGAAACACCATACACTTCTCCCGAGTGGTTGTTGGCAATTTACATCCCGCCCATCAGCATAACAAGGCTCCCAGTTCTCCATGGCCTGTCTTGCCTTTCTGGATTTTACACTTTTTTCAGATGGCCCTTTTGACCGGGGGGAAGTGAGACTTCATTGTAGTGCAGATTTCCTTTGCAAGCTTGCTTGGTTGGCCAAAAAGGGCGTATGCGTTTTTTCCTGAATATATTCAGGAAAAAACCCATACACACTTTTTGGCCAAGTGCATCATTGTGGACGTTCTGCCTCTTTTCCTATGCTTTCAATGCAATTCCAGTCTACCTCCTGAAATCGGTTTCCTGCAATTCTGCCCCGCTTTCAAGTCCTCTTGGCAGCCTTACTTCAGTCTATTTTTGGACGATAGCTGTCATTTATAAGTCTGCAGGTTTCTGAATTACAGTGCCCCTGAGCTCCTTTCTTCAACTCGCTTTCTTGTGACCTGGCCGCAACACCGCAGGATGGCTTCAGGCCCTAATCTGGTTCTGGCACGGCACACTGAGCCTTTGGTTAATTCCTCTTCCTGGTGGGAAATGAGAGTTAAATTTGCCCGTCCAGACACCTCCAGCTAGCCTCTCATTGGTTCTCGCTATTCCTGTTCATCTTCCGCAGAAATTACAAACTGGGCCAAACAGGAGGTTAAAGGGACTGACTCTCCAAGTCGGGAGAGTGTTAGTAAAGCGTCTGGAATGTTGCACCCGAGTACCCGGGGAGGAAAACTGAGACATATTTGAACACGTCTCCCGATCACATGGTTGATCATACTCTAGGTTCCACATGCATGTTTTAGCTGAGGAAGAATACCTTAAACCTGGGTATTTGAAACCCGTGGAATGGGTACCATGCAATATGACTTCAAAGGGTCTTCATTTGCTCACCGAGCATCTCCAATCCTATCACTGCTGCGTTTATGCCCCTGTACACACGCTTGATTCTCTTTCGGAGACATAGCAATCCATAGGTTTTAAGATACTTACTAGTCAGGTACATTCTTAGGCGTTTAATATGCGGTGTTGAGTCCATTTCGTTGAGCAAGGAGTAGCTCTTGTCTATTCCATATTTGGCTTAAGGAACTTTATCTGTGCTCATTTCAATCTCTGGTTTTATGCAGCACCCCAACTCACCTTTCCCCTTAAGCAAGCATAAGTTGGTTTTCTAAATTTGAGACCCTGTTCTGTTCTGTAATTCAGTTCCTGTGTAGCCAAGTTTACATTCCGTGTATTAGTGATATCTTATGATGTTTCTTTTTCTGTGTGACTTATTTCAGTTAGAATCATCGTACCTGAATCCACTCATTATGCTGCTACGGGCCTGATGACATAGATTTCATTGCTGAGTGATACTGCATTGTACGTAAGTACCACAAGTTCTTTATCCATTTTTCACTTTCTGTGATATTGAACTTGTATGGTAAACGAGGTTCTTATAAACGGAGGCGTCCCAAACTTTGGGGCGGCTGTGTCTTTTTGATTTTAATTTCCCTAAGCTATAGGACCATAAGTAGAAGTGCCCTAGGCTCTGTTGCTTTGTTTTTTAGATGTTTCAGGAAACACCATACACTTCTCCCGAGTGGTTGTTGGCAATTTACATCCCGCCCATCAGCATAACAAGGCTCCCAGTTCTCCATGGCCTGTCCTGCCTTTCTGGATTTTACACTTTTTTCAGATGGCCCTTTTGCCCGGGGGGGAGTGAGACTTCATTGTAGTGCAGATTTCCTTTGCAAGCTTGCTTGGTTGGCCAAAAAGGGCGTATGCGTTTTTTCCTGAATATATTCAGGAAAAAACGCATACGCCCTTTTTGGCCAAGTGCATCATTGTGGACGTTCTGCCTCTTTTCCTATGCTTTCAATGCAATTCCAGTCTACCTCCTGAAATCGGTTTCCTGCAATTCTGCCCCGCTTTCAAGTCCTCTTGGCAGCCTTACTTCAGTCTATTTTTGGACGATAGCTGTCATTTATAACTCTGCAGGTTTGTGAATTACAGTGCCCCTGAGCTCCTTTCTTCAACTTGCTTTCTTGTGACCTGGCCGCAACACCGCAGGATGGCTTCAGGCCCTAATCTGGGTCCGGCACGGCATGCTGAGCCTTTGGTTATTTCCTCTTCCTGGTGGGAAATGAGAGTTAAATTTGCCCGTCCAGACACCTCCAGCTAGCCTCTCATTGGTTCTCGCTATTCCTGTTCATCTTCCGCAGAAATTGCAAACTGGGCCAAACAGGAGGTTAAAGGGACTGACTCTCCAAGTCGGGAGAGTGTTAGTAAAGCGTCTGGAATGTTGCACCCGAGTACCAGGGGAGGAAAACTGAGACATATTTGAACACGTCTCCCGTTCACATGGTTGATCATACTCTGGGTTCCACATGCATGTTTTAGCTGAAGGAAGAATACCTTAAACCTGGAGAGTTGAGACCCGTGTAATGGGTACCATGCAATATGACTTCAAAGGGTCTTCATTTGCTCACCGAACCTCTCCAATCCTATCACTGCTGCGTTTATTCCCCTGTACACACGCTTGATTCTCTTTTGGAGACATAGCAATCCATAGGTTTTAAAATACTTACTAGTCAGGTACATTCTTAGGGGTTTAATATGGGGTTTTGAGTCCATTTCGTTGAGCAAGGAGTAGCTCTTGTCTATTCCATATTTGGCTTAAGGAACTTTATCTGTGCTCATTTCAATCTCTGGTTTTATGCAGCACCCCAACTCACCTTTCCCCTTAAGCAAGCATAAGTTGGTTTTCTAAATTTGAGACCCTGTTCTGTTCTGTAATTCAGTTCCTGTGTAGCCAAGTTTACATTCCGTGTATTAGTGATAACTTATGATGTTTCTTTTTCTGTGTGACTTATTTCAGTTAGAATCATCATACCAGAATCCACTCATTATGCTGCTACGGGCCTGATGACATAGATTTCATTGCTGAGTGATACTGCATTGTACGTAAGTACCACAAGTTCTTTATCCATTTTTCACTTTCTGCGATGTTGAACTTGTACTGTAAACGAGGTTCTTGTAAACAGAGCCGTTCCAAACTTTGGGGTGGCTGTGTCTTTTTGATTTCAATTTCCCTAATCTATAGGACCATAAGTGGCAGTGCCCTAGGCTCTGTTGCTTTGTTTTTTAGATGTTTCAGGAAACACCATACACTTCTCCCGAGTGGTTGTTGGCAATTTACATCCCGCCCATCAGCAGAACAAGGCTCCCAGTTCTCCATGGCCTGTCCTGCCTTTCTGGATTTTACACTTTTTTCAGATGGCCCTTTTGACCGGGGGGAAGTGAGACTTCATTGTAGTGCAGATTTCCTTTGCAAGCTTGCTTGGTTGGCCAAAAAGGGCGTATGCGTTTTTTCCTGAATATATTCAGGAAAAAACGCATACGCCCTTTTTGGCCAAGTGCATCATTGTGGACGTTCTGCCTCTTTTCCTATGCTTTCAATGCAATTCCAGTCTACCTCCTGAAATCGGTTTCCTGCAATTCTGCCCCGCTTTCAAGTCCTCTTGGCAGCCTTACTTCAGTCTATTTTTGGACGATAGCTGTCATTTATAACTCTGCAGGTTTGTGCATTACAGTGCCCCTGAGCTCCTTTCTTCAACTCGCTTTCTTTTGAGCTGGCCGCAACACCGCAGGATGGCTTCAGGCCCTAATCTGGTTCCGGTACGGCACGCTGAGCCTTTGGTTAATTCCTCTTCCTGGTGGGAAATGAGAGTTAAATTTGCCCGTCCAGACACCTCCAGCTAGTCTCTCATTGGTTCTCGCTATTCCTGTTCATCTTCCGCAGAAATTGCAAACTGTGCCAAACAGGAGGTTAAAGGCGCTGACTCTCCAAGTGGGGAGAGTGTTAGTAAAGCGTCTGGAATGTTGCACCCGAGTACTAGGGGAGGAAAACTGAGACATATTTGAACACGTCTCCCATTCACATGGTTGATCATACTTGGGTTCCTCATGCATGTTTTAGCTGAAGGAAGAATACCTTAAATCTGGAGAGTTGAGACCCGTGTAATGGGTACCATGCAATATGACTTCAAAGGGTCTTCATTGCTCACCGAACTTCTCCAATCCTATCACTGCTGCGTTTATGCCCCTGTACACACGCTTGATTCTCTTTTGGAGACATAGCAATCCATAGGTTTTAAGATACTTACTAGTCAGGTACATTCTTAGGCGTTTAATATGGGGTGTTGAGTCCATTTCGTTGAGCAAGGAGTAGCTCTTGTCTATTCCATATTTGGCTTAAGGAACTTTATCTGTGCTCATTTCAATCTCTGGTTTTATGCAGCAACCCAACTCACCTTTCCCCTTAAGCAAGCATAAGTTGGTTTTCTAAATTTGAGACACTGTTCTGTTTTGGAATTCAGTTCCTGTGTAGCCAAGTTTACATTCCGTGTATTAGTGATATCTTATGATGTTTCTTTTTCTGTGTGACTTATTTCAGTTAGAATCATCGTACCTGAATCCACTGATTGTGCTGCTAAGGGCCTGATGACACAGATTTCATTGCTGAGTGATATTGCTTTGTAAGTAAATACCACAAGTTCTTTATCCATTTTTCACTTTCTCCGATGTTGAACTTGTACTGTAAACGAGGGTCTTGTAAACAGAGCCATTCCAAACTTTGGGGTGGCTGTGTCTTTTTGATTTTAATTTCCCTAAGCTATAGGACCATAAGTGGAAGTGCCCTAGGTTCTGTTGCTTTGTTTTTTAGATGTTTCAGGAAACACCATACACTTCTCCCGAGTGGTTGTTGGCAATTTACATCCCGCCCATCAGCATAACAAGGCTCCCAGTTCTCCATGGCCTGTGTTGCCTTTCTGGATTTTACACTTTTTTCAGATGGCCCTTTTGACCGGGGGGAAGTGAGACTTCATTGTAGTGCAGATTTCCTTTGCAAGCTTGCTTGGTTGGCCAAAAAGGGCGTATGCGTTTTTTCCTGAATATATTCAGGAAAAAACGCATACGCCCTTTTTGGCCAAGTGCATCATTGTGGACGTTCTGCCTCTTTTCCTATGCTTTCAATGCAATTCCAGTCTACCTCCTGAAATCGGTTTCCTGCAATTCTGCCCCGCTTTCAAGTCCTCTTGGCAGCCTTACTTCAGTCTATTTTTGGACGATAGCTGTCATTTATAAGTCTGCAGGTTTGTGAATTACAGTGCCCCTGAGCTCCTTTCTTCAACTCGCTTTCTTGTGACCTGGCCGCAACACCGCAGGATGGCTTCAGGCCCTAATCTGGTTCTGTCACGGCACGCTGAGCCTTTGGTTAATTCCTCTTCCTGGTGGGAAATGAGAGTTAAATTTGCCCGTCCAGACACCTCCAGCTAGTCTCTCATTGGTTCTCGCTATTCCTGTTCATCTTCCGCAGAAATTGCAAACTGGGCCAAACAGGAGGTTAAAGGGACTGACTCTCCAAGTCGGGAGAGTGTTAGTAAAGCATCTGGAATGTTGCACCCGAGTACCAGGGGAGGAAAACTGAGACATATTTGAACACGTCTCCCGATCACATGGTTGATCATACTCTAGGTTCCACATGCATGTTTTAGCTGAGGAAGAATACCTTAAACCTGGGTATTTGAAACCCGTGGAATGGGTACCATGCAATATGACTTCAAAGGGTCTTCATTTGCTCACCGAACATCTCCAATCCTATCACTGCTGCGTTTATGCCCCTGTACACATGCTTGATTCTCTTTCGGAGACATAGCAATCCATAGGTTTTAAGATACTTACTAGTCAGGTACATTCTTAGGCGTTTAATATGCGGTGTTGAGTCCATTTCGTTGAGCAAGGAGTAGCTCTTGTCTATTCCATATTTGGCTTAAGGAACTTTATCTGTGCTCATTTCAATCTCTGGTTTTATGCAGCACCCCAACTCACCTTTCCCCTTAAGCAAGCATAAGTTGGTTTTCTAAATTTGAGACCCTGTTCTGTTCTGTAATTCAGTTCCTGTGTAGCCAAGTTTACATTCCGTGTATTAGTGATATCTTATGATGTTTCTTTTTCTGTGTGACTTATTTCAGTTAGAATCATCGTACCTGAATCCACTCATTATGCTGCTACGGGCCTGATGACATAGATTTCATTGCTGAGTGATACTGCATTTTACGTAAGTACCACAAGTTCTTTATCCATTTTTCACTTTCTGTGATATTGAACTTGTATGGTAAACGAGGTTCTTATAAAAGGAGGCGTCCCAAACTTTGGGGTGGCTGTGTCTTTTTGATTTTAATTTCCCTAAGCTATAGGACCATAAGTGGAAGTGCCCTAGGCTCTGTTGCTTTGTTTTTTAGATGTTTCAGGAAACACCATACACTTCTCCCGAGTGGTTGTTGGCAATTTACATCCCGCCCATCAGCATAACAAGGCTCCCAGTTCTCCATGGCCTGTCCTGCCTTTCTGGATTTTACACTTTTTTCAGATGGCCCTTTTGACCGGGGGGAAGTGAGACTTCATTGTAGTGCAGATTTCCTTTGCAAGCTTGCTTGGTTGGCCAAAAAGGGCGTATGCGTTTTTTCCTGAATATATTCAGGAAAAAACGCATACGCCCTTTTTGGCCAAGTGCATCATTGTGGACGTTCTGCCTCTTTTCCTATGCTTTCAATGCAATTCCAGTCTACCTCCTGAAATCGGTTTCCTGCAATTCTGCCCCGCTTTCAAGTCCTCTTGGCAGCCTTACTTCAGTCTATTTTTGGACGATAGCTGTCATTTATAACTCTGCAGGTTTGTGAATTACAGTGCCCCTGAGCTCCTTTCTTCAACTTGCTTTCTTGTGACCTGGCCGCAACACCGCAGGATGGCTTCAGGCCCTAATCTGGTTCCGGCACGGCACGCTGAGCCTTTGGTTATTTCCTCTTCCTGGTGGGAAATGAGAGTTAAATTTGCCCGTCCAGACACCTCCAGCTAGTCTCTCATTGGTTCTCGCTATTCCTGTTCATCTTCCGCAGAAATTGCAAACTGTGCCAAACAGGAGGTTAAAGGCGCTGACTCTCCAAGTGGGGAGAGTGTTAGTAAAGCGTCTGGAATGTTGCACCCGAGTACTAGGGGAGGAAAACTGAGACATATTTGAACACGTCTCCCATTCACATGGTTGATCATACTTGGGTTCCACATGCATGTTTTAGCTGAAGGAAGAATACCTTAAATCTGGAGAGTTGAGACCCGTGTAATGGGTACCATGCAATATGACTTCAAAGGGTCTTCATTGCTCACCGAACTTCTCCAATCCTATCACTGCTGTGTTTATGCCCCTGTACACACGCTTGATTCTCTTTTGGAGACATAGCAATCCATAGGTTTTAAGATACTTACTAGTCAGGTACATTCTTAGGCGTTTAATATGGGGTGTTGAGTCCATTTCGTTGAGCAAGCAGTAGCTCTTGTCTATTCCATATTTGGCTTAAGGAACTTTATCTGTGCTCATTTCAATCTCTGGTTTTATGCAGCAACCCAACTCACCTTTCCCCTTAAGCAAGCATAAGTTGGTTTTCTAAATTTGAGACACTGTTCTGTTTTGGAATTCAGTTCCTGTGTAGCCAAGTTTACATTCCGTGTATTAGTGATATCTTATGATGTTTCTTTTTCTGTGTGACTTATTTCAGTTAGAATCATCGTACCTGAATCCACTGATTGTGCTGCTAAGGGCCTGATGACACAGATTTCATTGCTGAGTGATATTGCTTTGTAAGTAAATACCACAAGTTCTTTATCCATTTTTCACTTTCTCCGATGTTGAACTTGTACTGTAAACGAGGTTCTTGTAAACAGAGCCATTCCAAACTTTGGGGTGGCTGTGTCTTTTTGATTTTAATTTCCCTAAGCTATAGGACCATAAGTGGAAGTGCCCTAGGTTCTGTTGCTTTGTTTTTTAGATGTTTCAGGAAACACCATACACTTCTCCCGAGTGGTTGTTGGCAATTTACATCCCGCCCATCAGCATAACAAGGCTCCCAGTTCTCCATGGCCTGTGTTGCCTTTCTGGATTTTACACTTTTTTCAGATGGCCCTTTTGACCGGGGGGAAGTGAGACTTCATTGTAGTGCAGATTTCCTTTGCAAGCTTGCTTGGTTGGCCAAAAAGGGCGTATGCGTTTTTTCCTGAATATATTCAGGAAAAAACGCATACGCCCTTTTTGGCCAAGTGCATCATTGTGGACGTTCTGCCTCTTTTCCTATGCTTTCAATGCAATTCCAGTCTACCTCCTGAAATCGGTTTCCTGCAATTCTGCCCCGCTTTCAAGTCCTCTTGGCAGCCTTACTTCAGTCTATTTTTGGACGATAGCTGTCATTTATAAGTCTGCAGGTTTGTGAATTACAGTGCCCCTGAGCTCCTTTCTTCAACTCGCTTTCTTGTGACCTGGCCGCAACACCGCAGGATGGCTTCAGGCCCTAATCTGGTTCTGGCACGGCACGCTGAGCCTTTGGTTAATTCCTCTTCCTGGTGGGAAATGAGAGTTAAATTTGCCCGTCCAGACACCTCCAGCTAGTCTCTCATTGGTTCTCACTATTCCTGTTCATCTTCCGCAGAAATTGCAAACTGGGCCAAACAGGAGGTTAAAGGGACTGACTCTCCAAGTAGGGAGAGTGTTAGTAAAGCGTCTGGAATGTTGCACCCGAGTACCAGGGGAGGAAAACTGAGACATATTTGAACACGTCTCCCGATCACATGGTTGATCATACTCTAGGTTCCACATGCATGTTTTAGCTGAGGAAGAATACCTTAAACCTGGGTATTTGAAACCCGTGGAATGGGTACCATGCAATATGACTTCAAAGGGTCTTCATTTGCTCACCGAACATCTCCAATCCTATCACTGCTGCGTTTATGCCCCTGTACACACGCTTGATTCTCTTTCGGAGACATAGCAATCCATAGGTTTTAAGATACTTACTAGTCAGGTACATACTTAGGCGTTTAATATGCGGTGTTGAGTCCATTTCGTTGAGCAAGGAGTAGCTCTTGTCTATTCCATATTTGGCTTAAGGAACTTTATCTGTGCTCATTTCAATCTCTGGTTTTATGCAGCACCCCAACTCACCTTTCCCCTTAAGCAAGCATAAGTTGGTTTTCTAAATTTGAGACCCTGTTCTGTTCTGTAATTCAGTTCCTGTGTAACCAAGTTTACATTCCGTGTATTAGTGATATCTTATGATGTTTCTTTTTCTGTGTGACTTATTTCAGTTAGAATCATCGTACCTGAATCCACTCATTATGCTGCTACGGGCCTGATGACATAGATTTCATTGCTGAGTGATACTGCATTGTACGTAAGTACCACAAGTTCTTTATCCATTTTTCACTTTCTGTGATATTGAACTTGTACGGTAAACGAGGTTCTTATAAACGGAGGCGTCCCAAACTTTGGGGTGGCTGTGTCTTTTTGATTTTAATTTCCCTAAGCTATAGGACCATAAGTGGAAGTGCCCTAGGCTCTGTTGCTTTGTTTTTTAGATGTTTCAGGAAACACCATACACTTCTCCTGAGTGTCTGTTGGCAATTTACATCCCGCCCATCAGCATAACAAGGCTCCCAGTTCTCCATGGCCTGTCCTGCCTTTCTGGATTTTACACTTTTTTCAGATGGCCCTTTTGCCCGGGGGGAAGTGAGACTTCATTGTAGTGCAGATTTCCTTTGCAAGCTTGCTTGGTTGGCCAAAAAGGGCGTATGCGTTTTTTCCTGAATATATTCAGGAAAAAACGCATACGCCCTTTTTGGCCAAGTGCATCATTGTGGACGTTCTGCCTCTTTTCCTATGCTTTCAATGCAATTCCAGTCTACCTCCTGAAATCGGTTTCCTGCAATTCTGCCCCGCTTTCAAGTCCTCTTGGCAGCCTTACTTCAGTCTATTTTTGGACGATAGCTGTCATTTATAACTCTGCAGGTTTGTGAATTACAGTGCCCCTGAGCTCCTTTCTTCAACTTGCTTTCTTGTGACCTGGCCGCAACACCGCAGGATGGCTTCAGGCCCTAATCTGGTTCTGGCACGGCACGCTGAGCCTTTGGTTATTTCCTCTTCCTGGTGGGAAATGAGAGTTAAATTTGCCCGTCCAGACACCTCCAACTAGTCTCTCATTGGTTCTCGCTATTCCTGTTCATCTTCCGCAGAAATTGCAAACTGTGCCAAACAGGAGGTTAAAGGCGCTGACTCTCCAAGTGGGGAGAGTGTTAGTAAAGCGTCTGGAATGTTGCACCCGAGTACCAGGGGAGGAAACTGAGACATATTTGAACACGTCTCCCATTCACATGGTTGATCATACTTGGGTTCCACATGCATGTTTTAGCTGAAGGAGGAATACCTTAAACCTGGAGAGTTGAGACCCGTGTAATGGGTACCATGCAATATGACTTCAAAGGGTCTTCATTTGCTCACCGAACCTCTCCAATCCTATCACTGCTGCGTTTATGCCCCTGTACACACGCTTGATTCTCTTTTGGAGACATAGCAATCCATAGGTTTTAAGATACTTACTAGTCAGGTACATTCTTAGGCGTTTAATATGGGGTGTTGAGTCCATTTCGTTGAGCAAGGAGTAGCTCTTGTCTATTCCATATTTGGCTTAAGGAACTTTATCTGTGCTCATTTCAATCTCTGGTTTTATGCAGCACCCCAACTCACCTTTCCCCTTAAGCAAGCATAAGTTTGTTTTTTAAATTTGAGACACTGTTCTGTTTTGGAATTCAGTTCCTGTGTAGCCAAGTTTACATTCCGTGTATTACTGATATCTTATGATGTTTCTTTTTCTGTGTGACTTATTTCAGTTAGAATCATCGTACCTGAATCCACTCATTGTGCTGCTAAGGGCCTGATGACACAGATTTCATTGCTGAGTGATATTGCTTTGTAAGTAAATACCACAAGTTCTTTATCCATTTTTCACTTTCTCCGATGTTGAACTTGTACTGTAAACGAGGTTCTTGTAAACAGAGCCGTTCCAAACTTTGGGGTGGCTGTGTCTTTTTGATTTTAATTTCCCTAAGCTATAGGACCATAAGTGGAAGTGCCCTAGGTTCTGTTGCTTTGTTTTTTAGATGTTTCAGGAAACACCATACACTTCTCCCGAGTGGTTGTTGGCAATTTACATCCCGCCCATCAGCATAACAAGGCTCCCAGTTCTCCATGGCCTGTCCTGCCTTTCTGGATTTTACACTTTTTTCAGATGGCACTTTTGCCCGGGGGGAAGTGAGACTTCATTGTAGTGCAGATTTCCTTTGCAAGCTTGCTTGGTTGGCCAAAAAGGGCGTATGCGTTTTTTCCTGAATATATTCAGGAAAAAACGCATACGCCCTTTTTGGCCAAGTGCATCATTGTGGACGTTCTGCCTCTTTTCCTATGCTTTCAATGCAATTCCAGTCTACCTCCTGAAATCGGTTTCCTGCAATTCTGCCCCGCTTTCAAGTCCTCTTGGCAGCCTTACTTCAGTCTATTTTTGGACGATAGCTGTCATTTATAACTCTGCAGGTTTGTGAATTACAGTGCCCCTGAGCTCCTTTCTTCAACTTGCTTTCTTGTGAGCTGGCCGCAACACCGCAGGATGGCTTCAGGCCCTAATCTGGTTCCGGCACGGCACGCTGAGCCTTTGGTTATTTCCTCTTCCTGGTGGGAAATGAGAGTTAAATTTGCCCGTCCAGACACCTCCAGCTAGTCTCTCATTGGTTCTCGCTATTCCTGTTCATCTTCCGCAGAAATTGCAAACTGTGCCAAACAGGAGGTTAAAGGCGCTGACTCTCCAAGTGGGGAGAGTGTTAGTAAAGCGTCTGGAATGTTGCACCCGAGTACTAGGGGAGGAAAACTGAGACATATTTGAACACGTCTCCCATTCACATGGTTGATCATACTTGGGTTCCACATGCATGTTTTAGCTGAAGGAAGAATACCTTAAATCTGGAGAGTTGAGACCCGTGTAATGGGTACCATGCAATATGACTTCAAAGGGTCTTCATTGCTCACCGAACTTCTCCAATCCTATCACTGCTGCGTTTATGCCCCTGTACACACGCTTGATTCTCTTTTGGAGACATAGCAATCCATAGGTTTTAAGATACTTACTAGTCAGGTACATTCTTAGGCGTTTAATATGGGGTGTTGAGTCCATTTCATTGAGCAAGGAGTAGCTCTTGTCTATTCCATATTTGGCTTAAGGAACTTTATCTGTGCTCATTTCAATCTCTGGTTTTATGCAGCAACCCAACTCACCTTTCCCCTTAAGCAAGCATAAGTTGGTTTTCTAAAT